>NC_074684.1:6608489-6908489 GCF_029448725.1 Salvelinus fontinalis | reverse complement strand
ATTTTGGTCTTTGAAGGAAGAAACACAGTTCGCAACAAAAAATATATACTTCTGTGTATTGATTTTAAGAAAGGCATTGATGCCAATTGCTCTGCCAAAATTGCGAGCTTCCCAAATAGGCATAGGTCTACAAGCTTGTAATTTGAAACAATCCGCAGCTATAAAAAAAATCTAATGGTTCTCAATTCCTCTGTAGCTAAGTCATGCTTTATTTGATTTATTTCTGTATAGTGAATGTATTTATTTCAATTTACTTCCCTAGCATATTCGCCGGGCCGACTATGAAATACTTCCTTATATGCCACTCTCCTGTTCTATTGGTTTTTATATCAACTTTCTTTTGCTGTCCATAAACAAAGACAATCTTAGTCATATTAGCAACCCATCCTAGTTGTTGCATCTCATTCTACGTTTCTAACTGATATTTTAATATCTGTTACATATGGAACCGCTCTCATCAGGTGCACTGTTTAACATTTTGGCAAATGTTTGAAAATGACGTTTTATTGGCTGCTTCATTACAGGAGTTTCATGTTCTGTTAAGATGAATTGCCATAATCGAAATCTGATTTCTTTCATTCTGAGAACCGTGGGTGGGTGCCCTAATGGGTAACATAAGGGTTCGGTAAATTTCTCAAATGGCCGGTAAATTAAAATCTTCCCGGTCACGTTGTCCACCACCACATTTTACTAACAGAAACCCTGATTAGACCACACTCCCCAAATATGCTAATTTACTGGTCCCCAGCAAAAACACAACGAAGGCTGATCAATAGCGAAAACACAGCAAAGGCTGGTCCCCAGCAAAAACACAATGAATGCTGGGCCCCAGCGAAAGCACAACAAAGGCTGGTCACCGGCGAAAACACAACGAAGGCTGGTCTTTGCTGAAACATTTATATCAGCATATAGGGCCTAGTCAGTAGGCATACAGTCCCAATGTCGTCCTCTTACCTCTCTTGATGCCATGTGTAAACTCGGAGCAGCCTGTGGAGAAAGTGCACCCCCTGCTGTTGACCGGCTGCATGGCTCTGTAGGTGTAGCCGCTGACACGGCAGGCCTTGCTGTAGTAGGGAGAGCCCACTGAGCCACAGAAAGCAGGGTGGGCCAGTGTCGAGGCATGGGACGCCGGAGGAACCAGCAGCTTGGACCCAGACACCCTGCCGGGACACATTGTCGAGTGGCCAAAGTTCAGAGGTCGCGAGCTGAGGGTGGTCGACGGAGCTCCGGGGTGTGCGATGTGGACGTAGTAGCTGGAGAAGCAAGCGGGGTCGGCGGTGCAGAGGCAGGGGTGGGGGCTGAGGGTCAGGGCTGCGTGGGAGTGGGGGTGGGCCACGGACGGCGATGTCACCAGGCACTCCCGCTTCATAGGGGTCATTGCAGAGTTTAAAGGTTGTTCTTCTGAGTCAGCATAGGCCTTCTGACCCAGGAACAATGCTAGGCGGTGGCAGTACTCCACAGAGCCCTCTGGGGGGCAGCAGTAGTACGGGCTCAGCTCTGCCTCAACCTGCTCCTCTTTGACGACAGGCTTCAGCGGGTAGGCTAGAATGCTGCGCGACTGGTAGCCTGGTTTAGTTAGCCGGTGGGTGCAACCTCCAGTCTCCCACTCCACTTTTGCCTCAAAGTTGGACTTCTTGCAGGCTGAACAGCCTCCCTGTTCTGGAATCAACTTCCTTAGCTTCTGCTTAGGCTGGCGGCCACACTGTAGAAGATTCAGTCGCGGTTGTTTCTGCTTAGGCTGGCGGCCACACTGTTTAAGATTCAGTCGCGGTTGCTTCTGCTTCACATCAACTGATGCGGCACTCGTGGTCTTGCAGTCGGTCGTCGTAGTCGATGTTGGTTTCACTCGCTGTTTGCTAGTTGCGGAGGTGCTCGTTAACTTTAGCAGCGCGGCAGCGTTGAGTCCGGCTAGCCGTCGAGGAGCAGGGGTGTGTAACATATGTAGAGTCATCATCGCAGTCTCTTTCTTCTCTCCTCTATCTGGTTTGGTCAGTTTCTTGGAGACTTTCTTGGCCTTTTTGGAGCGTCGGCACAGTTCAGGCTTGTGCAATATGGAGGCCTTGCTGTTGCTGGCTCTTTGAGCTTTAGGACCTCCGGCCACCCCGCCCCTAGCTGGATCTGTCCCCAGGGTTGACTCACCGCTGGAGGGCTCCTCCTGCTGTCTCCTGGCCTGTTTGCCAGCCGACCTGGTCTCGTTGGGTCTCTCCAACAGTAGACTGTTCACCGCCTCAGCGTTGATAGAAGCTAGCCGTCGCTTACGCGGCTCTGGAAACGGCGACTCCTGCACATCACTGGTGGTTTTGGATATCATTTTGGGAATCATCTTCTTCGCCAGGAGTTTCCCCTTGGCTTTGCCTTTTCCTTTTACCAGTTTCTTGATCCGGGATTCAGGCTTAACCGGCGGTTGGGTAGGCAAATCATTCCCCCTCTCATTGGTGTCCTCCTGCTCCCGGATGTCCTCCTCCAACCGGGTGAGTAAAACGTGACAGCTAAGTCCCTCTTCCTCCGAAGACCCTCCCCTTCCTCGTAAGGGATATGATTTCCTGCCCCGCCTCCTATTCTGTTCCGGCGTCTTCTCCCTCATCTCTTTAACCCCTCCCCTTCCTCGCTTGGTCCTACGCTTCTTCAAGGTCCTGCCGAATCGCAGCGTGCGCTCAAGCCAGGCCCCACCCATGGTCTCACCATGTGGCCTATGGGGGCAGTGTTCCCGCCTCCCTGTGCTGCGGCTCTGGCTGAGGGGACCTTCGTTCCGAGCGTGGATCATCACATGCTGCACCACTGGGCCTGGGGAGGAGAGGCAAATGGTCAGTGTCACTCCTATAAACAGGATCGTGGGTCGTATTCATTAGCCACCAAGCGGAAGAAAACGGACTGAAACAGGGAGGGATTACCTGAAGTTGTCCAATAAGAAACACTTCTTTCTTTTCTTATTTTTCATAGTTTTTGTTTTGCTACAGTGAATAAAACCCTAGTACCTTTTCAATCCCTAGCCTATCGCCTAATCCCTTCCACGTATATACGTACATACCCCTTCAGGTTTCACTAATACAATTTTGATCTCTAGTCCCTTATCCTAACCGTTCTACCCATCTGAAAAGACTGGACAGATGAAAACACTATAGAAGCTCCACTTATGGAGCAAAGAGTCTTGGAGGACTAGATGGAACATCATTATACTGCTTACTCATACTCTCCTATCCATTTCTTACAGTTCCGTAAACATTGAAGTGGTAGGGGCCCCTAGGGAAAGAGCTTAGGGTCCGAAGTAAAACCAGGCCAACAGGAGCCGCATACCACAGAATACCGCATAACATCTTATCCATATTCACAACAAACAAAAATCCCCGGAGAGAGAGAGCTGTGCATTCAAACGTGCCTAAAATCCAGTCTACCATCGTATCCCTTAGGGATACCTACCTACCTTAATTCAAAGTCAAACATATGTCTTAATCAATAGTTTGGTAGAATCAGGATTATTTTTTTTGTCACAGAAAAACACTCTAAAAGTGACGAATGTGCCTTATGAAGAATCCAAAAACAGCCATTACAAGAGATATGATTCTCAACATCCAAAAGTAGGCCTATTGATGGTTGTTGGCGATGCCCTACATGTTTGGGATTTTGTATTAAAGCTGAAAAAAGCTACTCATTATGTCCACATTATGAACAATAAAATGAAATACCCTATACACTCACATGTATAATTTTTTCAATAAATCATGGAAAATAGAGAGGTGCTAATAAATATTGCCGTTATCTATTTCATTGATCCGCAGGCCGCCAGATGTCAATCCCCTGTGCTAAACAATAAAAAATAAGGAACAAAAAAAGGAATGCTGAAAAGCTGAAGTGCATGCCAACGCAATCAAAACAGATGCAAAATAGTCAAAACAGGATTCCTTCCTTATGAGATCATGTGAGAGGTCAGGAATTCCATCTGCACAGGGACAATGTTCTGACACCTTTTGGCATTCTAAACAGACAATCTCATTTATCAGACATTCTAATCCATCAGACATTCTATACTGAACAAAAAAATGAAACGCAACATGTTAACTGTTGGTCCAATTTTTCATGAGCTGAAATAAAAGTTCCCAGAAATGTTCCGTATGCACAAAATGCTTCTTTCTCTCAAATTTTGTGCACAAATTTGTTAACCTCCCTGTTAGTGAGCATTTCTCTTTTGCCAAGATAATCCATCCACCTGACAGGTGTGGCATATCAAGAAGCTGATTAAACAGCATGATCATTACACAGGCGCGAGTTGTGCTGTGGACGATAAAAGGCCAATCTAAAATGTGAAGTTTTGTCACACAACAAAATGTCACAGATGTCTAAAGTTTTGAGGGAGTGTGCAATTTGCATGCTGACGGCAGGAATCATTAACAGAGCTGATCATTTAATGTTCATTTCTCGAGCATAAGCCGCCTCCAACGTCGTTTTAGAGAATTTGGCAGTACATACAACCGGCCTCACAACCTTTTGTGTGGAAAAAACGTATCCTGATTACCTGGGCCTGGCTCCCCAGAGGGTGGACTTGGGACCCAAGCGGGTGGGCCTATGCCCTCCCAGGCCCACCCATGGCTGCTCCCCTGCCCAGTCACGTGAAATCCATAGATTAGGGCCTAATGAATTTATTTTAATTGACCGATTTCCTTCTATGAACTGTAACTCAGCAAAATCTTTGAAATTGTTGTATGTTGTGTTTATATTTTTGTTCAGTATATTTCAGCAAACATTCTACATACAGCAATCATTCTAAATCAGCAGAAACCAATTAGACAACATGACATAATGTTTGTATCACGTAATTGTTACATGAATGTAGAGCCCACTGGCTTCATTCGGCAAACAAGTTACAAAACAACCATGTCCTGTGTAGCCTAGTCTACAGGCTATTAACACAGACACCTAATAAACGTATCTAGCTACTGTATCTTGCCTACCATGTCTCTGTGCAAGCTACTCCACGTTTAGACAAATGCAAATAAACACTATTATTTCAATGACCAGGTATTAACCTATGTAATTACACCTTAACACTGTGTGAAATATGGGGGCAATGAGGGACCAACAACTTGCCCAAAATACCCCCGTACAGGGTAAGGTGTTTTGAACTGATGCGGGGGCTATTTTGAACACTTTCTATGCCCGAATTAAAAATATAAAACACGAGGCTTCGGCTTGTTTTGTCGTTAAATGGTCTTCAGGTAGTCTACAGTCCATCTAAATCGATTCAAACACTAAATGTAACACCTGAGCTTCGCCCTGGTAAGCCATTTAACTTGATCAAACATACCAAACGTCCGATAGCCTACTTGAGGACATCGGGGCCGACATACAGTAGACAGGCTGCGCCTCGCTCGCTTGAAGTCTGTGAGTAGCCTGCCATCCGAAGTAACTGCTTTATCTATGGGGCTATGGGCGACCCGAACACACATCGCGGCCAAAATAAGACCGCCACAAACACATATTCCATGCCATTTATGAAAATAATATCGAAATAATTAGATTTTCTAACACTATTTAGTATGAAACCCATGGATATCGTATGCTAGCAAGCTACAGCTATCGATTCTGCAAGGCAGAAGCGAAAATAGGTTCTACACTCCTTTTTGGACGGGCTCGGAACGCAACTTCAACACTCGGCACTCGAAAACCGTTACGGAAGAAATATTTAGAGATATTAACTTACACACTCCGTCATACTGTGCCTGGAGATGCGTCGAAATAGTTATGGAACTGGTGTGATGGCTGAACTGATCTCCGTACTGGGGGAGAGCAGGGTAGTAGAGAGAAAGCGAGAGGACGGTGGCTGCCTGAGCGATGTGCTTTGCTCTTCCTGGTTCGGCTTCACCGATTTGCAGAAAACTTAATCTTAACCATTTGCTATGCAGACAAGCCTCGCTGACATCCAGTCTTCCAATGGCGAAAACGCCAGGCTGTTTATTTGAAGAATAAAACCAAAATATTTGTAGAATTTGCGTCCCCTTGCGAAGTGGCTCGAATTACTTGGTTCAACTCGATTAATGCACGGGCTATGGAGCGATGTTGCCCCCCTCAACGCCAGCCTCACCCTGTCATTATGTCGTGACCAGACCCAACCCAGACCACATCCAGTAAACCCACAATCCGTGTTTTCACACATCGCCTGGTGTGTACAGATATCACAACAACATTGTAATGTACACACAAGAATGTAAAGCATGCGGGGAAACAACACCAGTTCATTCCCATTCCCTGTGCTTGAACAATTACAGTTCATTCCCATTCCCTGTGGTTGAATAAAATGACCATTATTTTCAGGTCACAGTACATAATGTCATTAGCCTAATGTATTTAGTGTTATCATAATGTTATTAGCCTAATATATATTTTTGCGCTCCAAAAGTTGTAATTGGATATGGAAAGAATTCTAATTTCAGTCAGTCTATTACAAAAAAATCCAACACTTTATAGGCTAGGGTCCAAATGATTGGCCCTATTGGCCAGGCATATAGGCTGCTTCATGTGCATTACCCCTAATAGGCCTGTTTAGTCTGTTTTATTTGTATTTATTGCTTTATTACATGATCTTTTGCTTTATTATGCCTAAAAGCACACACGGCCCAGTCCTGTTGCAGAGGAATTAGCATAATCCAGCACAACAATAATATGCGGGCCTCCACGCCACGTGTGATAACCGGCAAATTATGACAACAAATTATAAAGATCCAAACACTGAGCACACTCGGGGTTTTGGTTTTGTGCAGGTGTCAGGTGATTACAATAATGCTTAGGCAGCGATTCTCAATAGTCCTGAGTGGCTTCATTCCTCTCCTTGTCTCATTTCCTTCAACTGCACAGATATGAACTGGACAGCTTAAATAAAATCCTCAGGGTATCCACCGTTGCTTTTCTTTGTTATGTGTTTTCAGATCTGCGCAAATGAAGGAGCTGAGGAAGCTCCTTTAGACTATCGAAATGAAGGAGAGAAGACAAGGAGAGGAAGCTGTTGTAGACTATTCAGATGGACCCTATACTGTTTTACCACCCCCACGCCTTGCATGAAGGTGAACATTTGTGATTTCATGGCCAAGACGTCTGACCAACCGTCGCTATTTCTGATGTTGCCTATGTTTCCAGAATATCCCCATTGAACCCAAGGTAATCTTTTTTTAAATATCTAGATGAATATATGTCCCTACAAGTTCAACATTTCAGTCATACATTTGGTTGAGGAAATGGACCTGGGCTGCAAACTGAACAGGACGTTAAGGGACAATATCAGACGACTTGAAGCATTCCGCTAAGACAACTGACATTTCCTCTGGTTTGCCAATAGACAGAGCCATCTTCACTCCTTGAATAATGTAAAATCAAATATATTGTCTGTGTACACAGTCTAGCAGATGTTATAGGGGGTGCAGCAAAATTCTTAGGATATATGTTACTCTAGCGTCTAACAATGCTGTAAAATGTCAAACAAGTACATATATATTCAAAAAATAAAATAAACTAGAAATCAAGAAATGTCGGGACGACCGTCAGCGCCATCTCAGACAATCCATTTAAGACATTTGTAACCTCTATAGGTTCAACTTTTCACTGTATGACACAGCAACCATACAGTGGAGGATGAACGTGCAAGTGTTTCGTAATAACAAGTTAATAAGCAGTTGACACAGCTAATCATGACTGACAGTTTTCAATATTTAATTTATGACATCATTATGCAGGCCTCTATGACTGAGGGTACAAGCAGTAGTCAACTCCTGAAAAGAGCAGTGCACTTCAGATAGGCTAAGTGGATTATCGTTTTTCTTAGGGATATAGGCCTAACGATTCACCGCATCAGTCCCAGATTCAAATGTTTAAGATTAAAGCGCATCGGTCCTCGGACCTCAAATCGATCCAAATGTAGCATGCGTCGGTCAGAAAATATATTCAAAAGTTACGAATCACCGGTTCACTTTTTTTTTTTTGCTCATGTTACATTCACTCTACCTTCCGAAAAAAACTCGTATTTTGTGACAACTGATGCGTCCTCTCCTTCAGTGTCGAACTGCATGTAATTGTATTGACAAGTCACTGATCTACAACTAATTTTGCATGCCGAACAACCCAGTGCAATATCAGTAGCGTAGTCAAACTATGCACTGTGCTCAGTTTCCTGGACCTTTCAGCATTCAAACGCTAAAATGGCTTCCATGATATTACTCTTTATTAGGCGATTGACAACCTATGTAAATTGCTAGGTTATTGTTATCTAAGCCCTGTTACAAATGTGTTTTACCGAAATAAAAGTAAGCTACGGGAGAACTCATCTGACTATAGACTATACCTGCTGAATGGGGATTACAATAGAATTTATTTGGATTGTTCAAGTTCACCATCAGCAATACATTTCGTAGTTTTGCTTTAAACGATCAGTGTATATGGTAATTCTTTAGATATATAGGGTAAGGTTGATAATTTCACAAGGAGGACAGCAATCACTTTTGCGAGGCACACTGCGTGGCAGAAGCCAGAGAAGAAAAGATCACCCTGTAAAAACTTCCAAATGGTCAAAACCATTTAATTTTGAGAAAAGCTGTGCTATGTCATAGCTAATTTATAAATGATAAATAAATACATTATACATATTGATACACCTGAATTCTAACCTTGTATACCACACTCTTAACCCTTTACACGGAACTGGCCTATATGGATAGGGCTAAATTGAAATGTTTCTTACAGAAGAAATATGAAAAGTATATGCATGGGAGCAATTGAAAGGGAACCGTTTGGAGATTATGGAAAAATGATCCGACCAAAAGGTGGGGCCGCAACAGTTCACCTGACACAAGAATCCAAATTTACACAGTTGATTTTATGTGCATTTTACATTTACTGTACTTTTCGCCGCATTTGGTTGATAACGAAATCTGAAAAAACTCAACACATTAAGTAACATGATAAGAATATTCCTGGAAAATGTGGGGTAGGTGCAACATAAGTCAAAAAAATGACAAGGCTTTGAGTGAGAGGACTAACTGGTGTCTCCAAGTGGCCACACACCTCTCCAAAGGGTGCACAGCTCCTAAGTAATTTCAATGCATTTTTATGACTCAGAGAAGAGTAAAAAATAATAATAAAAATACTTTCATAGTTGATCTCTCCTAGCTGTGCCTTTGAGGAACTAGAGCAAGCACACTTGTAGTTTTGGTTGGAACACAGCCCTGCATCCCCGCCATCACACATTTACTGTTGTTTACGCAATCCAAAGAAGGTCCATTATAAACCACAATCTGGGTCAGGAGGGCATCATTTGAAAGCTTGTCCTATTGCCAACATGACTAGCTAAATTATACAATACGATATTAAAGTGTCAGGCTTTCACAATGCAAGTCAGAGAAACAGATCGTCATTTGGGTGCGCATAGAAAGGAGTCATGCGTGCATTCAGGTGCGTGTGTGCTGCGGCAAATTTGATTCACCACAGAAAAACATAGGCTCATTCTGTTCAGAACAACTCAGGGTATGAAGCCAACAAAGGTTTTTTATCGTGCAAGAGTTCTCCAAGGAACATTTTTCAGTGCAGGTTTAGTACCATAGTACTCAACGCAATCACGATCCTTGATACCAAGGCAACAAAAAAGAAGGCATACTAGCCAAAGTCACAGAATGGCACGTCATCCAGACAGATCAACTCAGATACTGCCCTGTTCAATCGTTGGGCATCTTTTGAGTTCAATATCATTACATTTGCATTTTTTGATGTACAATTTCTTTCCAAAGAGCCATGTATGCATGAATGAATCAATTACACGTTTTTTTTTTACCAATCTAACATAAAAGGTCATCATTTACCATTCAAATAATCTCTATTGGTAAACTGAGTAAATCAATATGTAGCCTAGGCCTATCCACAATACAGGTGAATGCATATTCAATAGGTGTGTGCATGCATTGAGTTATTAAACTTGTTTTGTCTGATTTCACGGAGCTACAATCTGTTTCCCTTCCATTTGGGAATTATTGTATCGTACTGATCAACTACATTTGAACAGAAGTAGCTTATTTTATAAAAATGTGCATGGTCTCTTTAAAGAACTGCACTTGCTGATCCCCCCCCCCCAAAAAAAAATTGCGTTGCTCCTCAAGAAATGCTGCCGGCCATGACAGAGGCCAAACATGGGTTGGGTTGGCTTGGGGGTGCGGTTTGATGTGGGTGTTTCTTGGGTGTGACCTTGACACACCCATCTGTCAGAACCTTGCCTGCAGCCGTTTCCCCCCCACTCAATCACAACAAACACACCTCCTGCAGGTTGAGTTCAATAACTACAGGCAGATGCATGGCGAGATGCCAGAGGAAGTTTTGAATAGGTCAGTAGCCTACAGAGTATGAGAAGCATTCCTGACATAGTTTACATTATCTAAGTGTTTGGACAAATTCCAAATGTAGTAGCAGGTTCATGTAGAAGAAACAACCCTTTACATAATACCATACAAGCAGTGTTCTGCTAATATAACAATGTTAACATTTCATCTTTCATTGTCATTCCCAGTAGATACGGAAACTGTGCCTATCAGAATTTTGTATGTTGGTAATGGGGCTACCTTGGCAAACATGTCAGAGTGATCATACCTTCCTGTGTGGTGTCCTGTATACCACAGGAGTTCCCTGATCCTGGTGCAGAATACACAGGGTTTCTCCCTCCCTCCTAACTAATACCAATCAATTCAATAATAGAAAAAGACAATACAAGTAAAAGTTGTGTCTAGTAAAACTGTAATGCCAAGTCTCTCTCCATTCAGAGACATCAGTATCAAGCCCATCTGTCAGTCATCACATCATCTTGCAATTCTCCTTGTGCTGGCTCCATAAAATGTTTCTGTCAACAACTTTTTTTATTTTATTTAACGATGCAAGTCAGTTAATTTGTTCTTAACTATTTTTTACAATGACAGCCTACCAAAAGGCCTCCTGTGGGGACGGGGGCACGGGATTTAAAATAAATAAATAAATAAAATATAGGACAAAACACACATCACAACACTAAATAATGAGAGACCTAAGACAACAACATAGCAAGGCAGCAACACATGACAACACAGCATGGTAGCAACACAACATAACAACATGATACGAACATTATTGGGCACAGTCAACAGCACGAAGGTCAAGAAGGGAGTGACAACAATAAATCACACAAAGCAGCCACAACTGTCAGTAAGAGTGTCCACATAATCACTGCTATATTACCAATGGCAGTTAGGATAGATAATATCTGACACACAAACAGGTACTTTGTTCAAGTTTGAACAGGTCAGACTAAACCGGCGTAATTTTGTTCACCCCATTGACGACCGTTGGTGAGCAGGCAAGAGGTGAGTTATTTGCCAGAGCCCCAGAGCCTCAAAGCTGTTGCCAATGACAGGTGAAGGTTGCTGGCCGGATACTTGCCAACATGTGGCTGATTGTTCCATTCATAGGAATGCTCACAGCGAGGGTGTCTGCATGATGTTGATGAGGGCCCCCTTGTTGGTCTTCTCTATGCTGTATGTTCAGCTGCAAACTGGACCTCTCTCGAACAACTACAGCAGGTAATCTTATGAGGTAGTTTTGACTGGGAGTGCCTGTGACAGGGTGATATAATACACAGCCAAGTAGTAAATAGCATTTTATTCTAAAGAATGGTCAAGCCGGGTATTTTTTAATACAACTTCCCACAACACACAATACCTGTCATTGTTGATGACGCTGTATGTGTCATCAGGGCAGTAACTCAGATCACTATCAGAGGCCTCATGATGGCGTGTCCTTTTCATAGGAGTCCAGGGAGACTCTAGCAACAACCGATTAGGTGTCACAAGGGTACTTGAGTCGTATGACACTTTTATTCAGAGGTCTTGCCTGACAAGCTGTGAAAATAGCAAGTGAACAATGAAATAAATTATTTTGGAGGTTGCGTAACCATTACTAAGAATAGTAAAGCCCCCTTTACTGGCTCAAATAGCTGTCCAATAACCCTGTTACCAACCCTTCGCAAAGTTTTAGAAAAAATTGTGTTTGACCAGATACAATGTTATTTTACAGTAAACAAATAGACAACAGACTTTCAGCAAGCTTATAGGGAAAGACATTCAACAAGCACAGCACTTACACAAACTACTGATGATTGGCTGAGAGAAATTGATGACAAAAATATTGTGGGGGCTGTTTTGTTAGACTTCAGTGTAGCTTTTGACATTATCAATCATAGTCTGCTGCTGTAAAATCTTGTGTTATGGCTTTACATCCCGTGCTATATTCTGGATAAAGAGTTACCTGTCTAACAACACAGAGGGTGTTGTTTAATGGAAGCCTCTCCAACATAATCAGGAATTCCCCAGGGCAGCTGTCTAGGCCCCTTACTTTTTTAAATCCTTACTAACGACATGCCACTGGCTTTAAGTAAAGCCATTTTGTCTATGATGCGGATGACACACCACTATAAACGTCAGCTACTACAGTGACTGAAATGAGCGACTGCAACACTTAAGAGCAGCAGTTAGTTTCAGAATGGGTGGCAAGTAATAAGTTAGTCCTAAATATTTATGAAACTAAAAGCATTGCATTTGGTACAAACCATTCACTAAACCCTAAACCTCAACTAAATCTTGCAATAAATAATGTGGAAATTGAGCAAAGGTGACTAAACTGCTTGGAGTAACCCTGGATTGTAAACTGTCATGGTCAAAACATATTGATACAACAGTAGCTAAGATGGGGAGAAGTCTGTCCCTTATAAAGCTCGGCTCTACCTTAACAGCACTATCAACAAGGCGGGTCCTATAGGCTCTAGTTTGGTCGCACCTGGACTACTGTTCGGGATGCACGGGATGTAAAGCCATAACAAGTTTCCTAGGTTAGACTACTGCAATGCTCTACTTTCCGGCTACCCTGATAAAGCACTAAATAAACTTCAGTTAGTGCTAAATACGGCTGCTAGAATCCTGACTAGAATCAAAAAATTGATCATATTACTCCAGTGCTAGCCTCCCTACACTGGCTTCCTGTTAAGGCAAGGACTGATTTCAGGATTTACGGCTAACCTACAAAGCATTACTTGGGCTTGCACCTACCTATCTTTCCGATTTGGTCCTGCCGTACATACCTACACGTACGCTACGGTCACAAGACGCAGGCCTCCTTATTGTCCCTAGAATTTCTAAGCAAACAGCTGGAGGCAGGGCTTTCTCCTTTAGATCTACATTTTTATGGAATGGTCTGCCTATCTATGTGAGAGACGCAGACTTGGTCTCAACCTTTAAGTCTTTATTGAAGACTCATCTCTTCAGTAGGTCCCATGATTGAGTGTAGTCTGGCCCAGGAGTGTGAAGGTGAACGAAAAGGCTCTGGAGCAACGAACCGCCCTTGCTGTCTCTGCCTGGCCGGTTCCCCTCTCTCCACTGGGATTCTCTGCCTCTAACCCTATTATGGGGGCTGAGTCACTGGCTTACTGGTGCTCTTCCATGCGGTCCCTAGGAGGGGTGCGTCACTTGAGTGGGTTGAGTCACTGACGTGATCTTCCTGTCTGGGTTGGCGCCCCCCCTTGGGCTGTGCCGTGGCGGAGATCTTTGTGGGCTATACTCGGCCTTGTCTCAGGATGGTAAGTTGGTGGTTGAAGATATCCTTCTAGTGGTGTGGGGGCTGTGCTTTGGCAAAGTGGGTGGGGTTATATCCTTCCTGTTTGGCCCTGTCCGGGGGGTATCATCGGATGGGGCCACAGTGTCTCCTGACCCCTCCTGTCTCAGCCTCCAGTATTTCTGGCTGATCCTGTCTGGCGGAAGGCTCTGGCTGATCCTGTCTGGCGGAAGGCTTTGGCGGCTCCTGTCTGGCGGAAGGCTCTAGCGGCTCCTGTCTGGCGGACGGCTCTAGCGGCTCATGGCAGACGGGCGGCTTTGCAGGCTCAGTACAGACGGGCAGTTCATGCGGCGCTTGGCAGACGGACAGTTCAGATGGCGTTGGGCAGGCGGGCAGTTCAGGCGCCGTTGGGCAGACGGGCAGTTCAGGCGCCGTTGGGCAGACGGGCAGTTCAGGCACCGTTGGGCAGACGGCAGACTCTGGCCGGCTGAGACGCACTGTAGGCCTGGTGCGTGGTGCCGGAACTGGAGGTACCGGGCTAAAGACAAGCACCTTCAGGCTAGTGCGGGGAGAAGGAACAGGGTATGCTGGACCCTGGGGACGCACATTAGGCCTAGTGCGTGGTGCCGGAACTGGTGGTACCGGGCTGGGGACGCGCATCTCAGGGCTAGTGCGGGGAGCAGCAACAGGACGCACAGGAGGCGTGGTGCGTGGTGTAGGCACTGGTGGTAATGGGCTGGAGACACGCACCATAGAGCTAGTGCGTGGAGGAGGCACAGGGCTCTGAAGACGCACAGGAAGCCTGGTGCGTGGTGTAGGCACTGGTGTTACTGGGTTGGGGCGGGGAGGTGGTGCCGGAAATACCGGACCGTGCAGGCGTACTGGCTCCCTTGAGCACTGAGCCTGCCCAACCTTACCTGGTTGTATGCTCCCCGTCGCCGACCAGTGCGGGGAGGTGGAATAACCCGCACCTGGCTATGTAGGCGAACCGGGGACACCATGCGTAAGGCTGGTGCCATGTAAGCCGGCCCGAGGAGACGCACTGGTGGCCAGATGCGTTGGGCCGGCTTCATGACATCCGGCTCAACGCTCAATCTAGCCCGGCCGATACGTGGAGCTGGAATGTACCGCGCCGGGCTATGCACGCGTACATGAGACACCATGCGCTCTACTGCGTAACACGGTGTCTGCCCATACTCTCGCTCTCCACGGTAAGTACAGGGAGTAGGCGCAGGTCTCCTACCTGACTTCGCCACTCTCCCTTTAAGCCCCCCCAAGAATTTTTGGGGTTTTACTCACGGGCTTCCAGCCTTGCTTCCGTGCTGCCTCCTCATATCGCCTCCTCTCGGCTTTAGCTGCCTCCAGCTCTTCACGAGGGAGGCGATATTCTCGCGGTTGTGCCCAAGGTCCCTTTCCATCCAGTATCTCCTCCCATGTCCATGAATCCTGTGTAGGTGGGTCCTGTTGCCGCTTGACACGCCGCTTGGTCCTAGATTGGTGGGTAATTCTGTCACGTTATCCAGTCAGGATCCGCCAGAGCCAGCCAGTCAGGATCCGCCATCCAGTCCGGAGCTGCCGTCCCTCAGTCCGGAGCTGCCGTCCCTCAGTCCGGAGCTGCCGTCCCTCAGTCCGGAGCTGCCGTCCCTCAGTCCGGAGCTGCCGTCCCTCAGTCCGGAGCTGCCGTCCCTCAGTCCGGAGCTGCCGTCCCTCAGTCCGGAGCTGCCGTCCCTCAGTCCGGAGCTGCCGCCCCTTATCCCGGTGCTGCTCCTTATCCCGGTGATGCCCCTTAATTTAGGTGGGGTTATTTGGAGGGTGGTCATTGGGGGGGGGGGGGGGGGGGGAAACGGAAGCAGGGAGTGATTATGGTGGGATGGGGACCACGCCCAGAGCCTGAGCCGCCACCGTGGACAGATGCCCACCCAGACCCTCCCCTAGACTGTTGGTGGTGCGTCCGGAGTTCGCACCTTGAGGGGGGGATTCTGTCACGTTCCTGACCTGTTTTCTGTTATTTTTGTATGTGTTTAGTTGGTCAGGACGTGAGTTGGGGTGGGCATTCTATGTTTTGTGTTTCTATGTTTAGGTCGTTTGTAATTAGCCTTATATGTTTCTCAATCAGGGACAGGTGTTTGACGTTTTCCTCTGATTGAGAAGCATATAAAGGTAGGCTGTTCACACTGTTTGTTTGTGGGTGGTTGTCTCCTGTGTCTGTGTATGTTGCACCATACGGGACTGTTTCGTTGTCGTTCGTGTATGTAGTCTGTTCCTGTTCGTGAGTTCTTCGTGTATTTATGTAAGTTCCATGTTCAGGTCTGTCTACGTCGTTTTGTTATTTTGTAGTTTGTTGAAGTGTTTTCGGTTTTCGTCTTTAATTTAATAAACTTCGTTATGTCCACATTCCACGCTGCGCTTTGGTCCAATCCCTACTCCTCCTCTTCTTCTGACAACCGTTACACTCTTTCTTTCTCTCTCTCGGAGGACCTGAGCCCTAGGACCATGCCTCAGGACTACCTGGCATGATGACTCCTGGTTCATCCTTGGGAGCAATTTCCAAATGCCTGAAAGTACCACATTCATCTGTACAAACAATAGTACGCAAGTATAAACACCACAGGACCACCACAGGACCACGCAGCCGTCATACCGCTCAGGAGACCGCTTAGAGATGAATGTACTTTGGTGCGAAAAGTGCAAATCAATCCCAGAACAGCAGCAAAGGACCTTGTGAAGATGCTGGAGGAAACAGGTACAAAAGTATCTATATCCACAGTAAAACAAGTCCTATATCGACATAACCTGAAAGGCTGCTCAGCAAGGAAGAAAAAAACACTGCTTCAAAACCGCCATAAAAAAAGCCAGACTAGGGTTTGCAACTGCACATGGGGACAAAAATCGTACTTTTTGGAGAAATGTCCTCTGGTCTGATGAGACAAAAATAGAACTGTTTGGCCATAATGACCATCATTATGTTTGGAGAAAAAAGGGGGAGGCTTGCAAGCCAAAGAACACCATCCCAACCGTGAAGCACGGGGGTGGCTGCATCATGTTGTGGGGGTGCTTTGCTGCAGGAGGGACTGGTGCACTTCACAAAATAGAAGGCATCATGAGGAAGGACAATGTGGATATATCGAAGCAACATCTCAAGACATCAGTCAGGAAGTTAAAGCTTGGTCGCAAATGGGTCTTCCAAATGGACAATGATGCCAAGCATACTTCCAAAGGTTGTGGCAAAATGGCTTAAGGACAACAAAGTCAAGGTATTGGAGTGGCCATCACAAAGCCCTGACCTCAATAGAAAACTTGTGGGCAAAACTAAAAAAGCGTGTGCGAGCAAGGAGGCCTACAAACCTGACTCAGTTACACCAGCTCTGTCAGGAGGAATGGGACAAAATTCACCCAACTTATTGTGGGAAGCTTGTGGAAGGCTACCCAAAACGTTTGACCCAAGTTAAACAATTTAAAGGCAATGCTACCAAATACTAATTGAGTGGATCTAAACTTCTGACCCACTGGGACTGTGATGAAATAAATAAAAGCTGAAATAAATCATTCTCTCTACTATTATTCTGACATTTCACATTCTTAAAATAAAGTGGTGATCCTAACTGACCTAAGACAGGAAATTTTTACAAGGATTAAATGTCAGGAATTGTGGAAAAACTGAGTTTAAATGTATTTGGCTAAGGTATGTATGTAAACTTCTGACTTCAACTGTATGTGGTGGTAGAGTAGGGGCCTGAGGGCACTCAGTGTGTTGTGAAATCGTATTGTAATGTTTTTAATATTGTATAACTGACTTAGTCTTCCTGGGGTCTGGGGAAATGATCTGCTGCCTTGGCAGCAGTTAATGGGTATCCATAACAAATATAAATTGCAATCACATTGCTGGACATGTTATGATACCCACCTTTGCTCCTTCTGGTAGGTCACCGGCATCCATTCATGACCAGGGGATCAGTCTTGCGCCCAACTGTGCAATTTGTCTAACAGAAAAACAGGGTCAACGATTATCATCATCCCTCAATTATAAACATAGCTCAAGAAATAACAATCTCATTTGGAAGCTAATTCTATGCTTTACATATGTTAATTGGATTAAATTCAGGCCGGTGAGGCCGCTACACTGTGCAACCAACTGTGACATGTTTTGCTATGGCCCTGGGTTGGTTTGAGTTTGTTGCTGCTAGTTCATACGCTGTTGTAGTCTGACATGAGTTAGCTAGTACCACCATAGCTGCATAAAAAAAAAAGTGCCCTAGACATGGGTTGCATCTCGGTGGCTAGTGACGGTTTCATCTAAATTACACTAACTTAGACTGGCATGGAAATACAGTGACATTGCTAAAGTAAATAATTAGAAGGAAACAACGTTGCCATATTATGTTGTCAAATGTACTTTATTAGAGAGATGGCAACGTTGTCCTTACTGTTACTTGCAAAGTTTGTAAAAAATAAAATAGCTAGCAATGCTAATGTTAGCTAGCTAAAATACAGTGGTCCCCCTCAATCTTAGTTAGTTGGCTAAAGTTATACTGCATCTGAAGTCAATCTGGCGACATCAAACATAAAAGGTTTTCCTACTAATTATTTGCCTTCTATTGAAATATTATCTTGTTTCCAAGCCAAATCCGAGTTGTATTGGGGCAGGCTAACGTTAACCAGCTATCTAGTTGGTAGCTAGCTGGCGATGATAATCACTATCAAAAGGGTTACTGAACAGCAGTCTTTGGTCTAGGTACTGGTATACTCACTGGGACCAACGTACTCCAACCTCCTATTCCGCATGATGATGGGGTCTTTCGGCAGGGCATCCAAACCATAGTTGTTGGCTGTGCATCCTGCTGGAAGCATGTATTGCATGGGCTTTTCAGTCTTAAAACAGTCAGGATCCTTTGAACATGTTGGTTGGGGGCGATGAAACGGAGCCCCATTCAATGAAGGGAAGCGAAGTGGGTTATGGGGCGATTTGGACGTGGAGCATGGCAAAAGGGAACATGATTTGTTAACATAATTGCAATCCTAACCCAACCTTCATTTACTCATTGTGAGTTTAGTCATTTACTCACTGAGGTTCCAAACTCCTTTTTAGACGAGACTGACTTTATGACCAAAATGATCCTTTTAACACTTTGTAGTAAAATTTTGATACTAGAATAAATGTTTATGACTCATATCGATGTCACATAGGCCATTTAACCAACAAAGCAGTTAGGAAAATATTTACTAAATAAACCTAAGTAAAAAATATATATATATACATACATTACATACACACACACACACACGTCAAAAGTTTGGACACCTACTCATTCATGGGTTTTTCTTTATTTTTACTATTTTCTAAATTGTAGAATAATAGTGAAGACATCAAAACTATGAAATAACACATATGGAATCATGTAGTAACCAAGCAAGTCTTAAACAAATCAAAAAATATTTTATTTTTGAGATTCTTCAAAGTAGCCACCCTTTGCTTGACTACAGCTTTGAAAACTATTTGCATTCTCTCAACCAGCTTCATGAGGTAGTCACCTGTATCGCATTTCAATTGACAGGTGTGCCTTGTTAAAAAGTGAATTTGTGGATATTTTTCCCTTCTTAATGCATTTGAGCCAAACAGTTGTGTTGTGACAAGGTAGGGGTAGCATACAGAATATAGCCCTATTTGACAAAAGACCAAATCCATATTATGGCAAGAAAAACCCAAATAAGCGAAGAGAAATGGCAGTCCATCATTACTTTAAGACAGGAAGGTCAGTCAATCCGGAAAATTTCAAGAACTTTGAGTTTCTTAAATTTCTTAAAGTGCAGACGTAAAAAAACATCAAGCGCTATGATGAAACTGGCTCTCATGAGGACAGCCACAGGAAAGGAAAACCCAGAGTTTTCTCTGCTGCAGAGGTTAAGTTCATTAGAGTTACCAGTCTCAGATTGCATCCCAAATAAATTCTTCACAAGGTTCAGACACATCTCAACATCAACTGTTCAACTGTTCAAATGAGACTGTGTGAATCAAGCCTTCATGGTCGAATTGCTGCAAAGAAATCACAACTAAAAGGACACCAAGAAGAGACGTGCTTGGGCCAAGAAACATGAGCAATGGACATCAGACCGGAGGAAATCTGTCCGTTGGTCTGATGAGACCAAATTTTTGATTTTTGCTTCCAACCGCCGTGTCTTTGTGTGACGCAGAGTAGGTGAACGGATGATCTGCGCATGTGTGGTTCCCACCGTGAAGCATGGAGGAGGAGTTGTGATGGTGTGGGGGTGCTTTGCTCGTGACACTGTGTGATTTATTTAGAATTGAAGGCACACTTTACCAGCATGACTACCACAGTAATCTGCAGTGATACGCCATCCCATCTGATTGCACTTAGTGGGACTATCAATTGTCTTTCAAAAGGATAATGTGCCAAATCTCCTGGCTGTGTGAGGGCTATTTGACCAAGAAGGAGAGTGAAGGAGTGCTGCATCAGATAACCTGGCCTCCACAAATCACCCGACCTCAACCCAACAAATTGGACCACAGAGTGAAGGAAAAGCAGCCAACACATGCTCAGCAAATGTGGGGAAAGCATTCCAGGTAAAGCTGTTGAGAGAATGCCAAGAGTGTGCAAAGCTGTCATCAAGGCAAAAGGTGGCTTCTTTGAAGAATCTCAAATATAAAATATGTTAATTTGTTTAACACTTTGGTTACTACAAGCTTCCCACAATAAGTTGGATGAATTTTGGTCCATTCCTCCTGACAGAGCTGGTGTAACTGAGTCAGGTTTGTAGGCCTCCTTGCTCACACACGCTTTTTCAGTTCTGCCCACAAATTTTCTATATGATTGAGGTCAGGGATTTGTGATGGCCACTCTAATACCTTGACTGTGTTGTCCTTAAGCCATTTTGCCACAACTTTGGAAGTATGCTTGAGGTCATTGTCCATTTTGAAGACCCATTTGCAACCAAGCTTTAACTTCCTGACTGATGTCTTGAGATGTTGCTTCAATATAATCACATAATTGTCCTTCCTCATGGTGCCATCTATTTTGTGAAGTGCACCAGTCCCCCTCCTGCAGAAAATCACCCCCACAACATGATGCTGCCACCCCCGTGCTTCACGGTTGGGATGGTGTTCTTTTGTCACATCCTGACCATAGAGAGCTCTTATTTTCTATGGTAGAGTAGGTCAGGGCGTGACTGGGGGGTTAGTCTAGTTTATTATTTCTATGTGGGGTTCTAGGTTTGTTTTTCTATGTTGGTGATTTTTTATGATTCCCAATTAGAGGCAGTTGGTAATCGTTTTCTCTAATTGGGGATCATATTTAAGTAGCATTTTTTCCATCTGTGTTTTATGGGATATTGTTTTTGAGTTAGTGCACGTAGCATCTCTGTAGTCACGGTTCGTTATTAGTTTATTTGTTTTTATAGTTTATTGTTTTTGGTCTTTGCTTAGTTTCACTTTCTAATAAATAAATGTAGAACTCAACATCCGCTGCCCCTTGGTCCGACATTTATTCCAGCGAACGTGACATCTTTGGCTTGAAAGCCTCCCCCTTTTTCCTCCAAACATAACGATGATCATTATGGCCAAACAGTTCTATTTTTGTTTCATCAGACCAGAGGACATTTCTCCAAAAAGTACAATCTTTGTCCCCATGTGCAGTTGCAAACCATAGTCTGGCTTTTTTATGGCAGATTTGGAACAGTGGCTTCTTCCTTGCTGAGCGGCCTTTCAGGTTATGTCGATATAGGACTCGTTTTTGTGTGGATATAGATACTTTTGTACTTGTTTCCTCCAGCATCTTCACAAGGTCCTTTGCTATTGTTCTGGGATTGATTTGCACTTTTTGCACCAAAGTACGTCCATCTCTAGTAGACAGAAAACGTCTCCTTCCTGAGCAGTATGACGGCTATGTGGTCTCATGGTGTTTATACTTGCATACTATTGTTTGTACAGATGATACATTCAGGCATTTGGAAATTGCTCCCAAGGATGAACAAGACTTGTGGAGGGCCACAATTTCTTTTCTGTGGTCTTGGCTGATTTCTTTAGATTTTCCCATGATGTCAAGGAAAGAGGCACTGCGTTTAAAAGTAGGCCTAGAAATGCATCCACAGGTACACCTCCAATTGATTCATGATGTCAATTAGCCTAACAGAAGCTTCTAAAGCCATGACATAATTTTCTGGAATTCTCCAAGCTGTTTAAAGGCACAGTCAACTTAGTGTTTTGTAAACTTCTGACCCACTGGAATTATGATAGAGTGAAATAATCTGTCTGTAAACAATTGTTGACTTGTGTCATGCACAAAGTAGATGTCCTAATTGACTTGCCAAAACTATAGTTTGTTAACAAGAAATTTGTGGAGTGGTTGAATGACGAGTTTTAATGACTCAAACCTAAGTGTATGTAAACTTCCGACTTCAACTGTGTGTGTGTGTGTGTGTGTGTATATATATATATATATATATATATATATATATATATATATATATATATATATAACACACAGAGTCGACCAACAGCCTAATGACCAAACAAATTGACCAGTCGACTAATTGGGGTCAGCCCTAACATACATACGGTGGCAAGAAAAAGTATTTGAACCTTTTGGAATTACCTGGATTTCTGCATAAATTGGTCATAAAATTTGATTTGATCTTCATCTAAGTCACAACAATAGACAAACAGTCTCCTTAAACTAATAACACACAAACAATTAGGGAGTTTTCATGTCTTTATTGAACACACCATGTAAACATTCACAGTACAGGTTGTAAAAGTATGTGAACCCTTGGATTTAGAACTGGTTGACCCTCCCTTGGCAGCAATAACCTCAACCAAACGTTTTCTGTAGTTGCGGATCAGACAATTTCTCTTTACAAAACTGTTTCAGTTCAGCAATATTCTTGGGAAGTCTGGTGTGAACCACTCAAGGTTATGCCACAGCATCTCAATCGGGTTTAGGTCAGGACTCTGACTGGGCCACTCCAGAAGGTGTATTTTCTTCTGTTGAAGTCATTCTTCTTCTGTCCAGGCCCTGAGGCAGCAAAGCAGCCCCAAACCATGATGCTCCCTCCACCATACTTTACAGTTGGGATGAGGTTTTGATGTTGGTGTGCTTCTTGTGAATACCAAACTCAAATTTTGTGAGTGTTTTTTATAGGGTAGAACAGCTCTAACCAACATCTCAAATCTTGTCTAATTGATTGGACTCCAGGTTATGTAACTCCTGCCTCCAATTAGCTTTTGGAGAAGTCATTAGCCTAGGGCAGGGGTGTCAAACTCATTCCACGGAGGGCCTAGTGTCTGCAGGTTTTTGGTTTTTCCTTTCAATAAAGCCCTAGACAACCAGGTGTGGGGAGTTCCTAACTAATTAGTGATGTTAATTCATCAATCAAGTACAAGGGAGGAGCGAAAACCCGCAGACACTCGGCCCTCCGTGGAATGAGTTTGACACCTGTGGCCTAGGGGCTCACATACTTTTTCCAACCTGCACTGAATGTTTAAATTATGTATTCAATAAAGACAAGAAAAATACTTCTGGCTGATTACAGCTGCCACTCGTGATATGTGCATCAAAGTGAAGTGGATATTATTAGACCTGTGCATACAGTACAAGAGACTAGTGACTGTGGGGTAAATGTAACTGAATATATAAAACACAATTGTTATAACAGGCGCCAACAGGTTCTTTAGATTGGTAGGACTGAAAAAGTTGGTAGTATCATATGAAACGGTATTACAGTATTGTAAAATATTGGCATCATAAGCATCATGACGTTTACCGTGATATTACTGTGGTGCCAGTATACCGTGCAACACTAATATATACACACTGCATGACCAAAAGTATGTGGACACCTGCTCGTCAAACATCTCATTCCAAAATCATGGGCATTCATTTGGCATTGGTATAACAGCAACCACTCTTCTGGGAAGGCTTTCCACTAGAAGTTGGAACATTGCTGCGGGAACTTGCTTCCATTCAGCTACAAGAGCATTAGTGGGGTCGGGTATTGATGTTGGGTGATTAGGCCTAGCTCACAGTCGGCGTTCCAATTCACCCCAAAGGTGTTCAATCGGGTTAAAGTCAGGGCTCTGTGCAGGCCAGTCAAGTTCTTCCACACCGATCTCGACAAACGATTTCTGTATAGCTCTCCATTTTTGATGCACGGGGGCATTGTCATGCTGAAAAGGCCTTCCCCAAACTGTTGCCACAAAGTTGGAAGCAAATAATCTTCTAGAATGTCTTATGTTGTAGTGTTCCGATTTCCCTTCACTGGAACTAAGGGGTCTAGCCCGAACCATGAAAAACAGCCCCAGACCATTATTCCTCATCCACCAAACTTTACAGTTGGCACTATGCATTGGGGCAGGTAGCATTCTCCTGGCATCAGCCAAGCCCAAATTTGTCCATCAGACTGCCAGATAGTGAAGCGTGATTCATCCCTGCAGGGTATGCATTTCCACTGCCCCAGAGTCCAATGACGGTGACCTTTTCACCACTCCAGTCGACGTTTGGTATCGCGCATGGTTACCTTAGGGTTGTGGGGCTGATCGGCCGTGGAAACCCATTTCATGCATCTCCCAACAAACAACTACGCGCTTCAGCAATCGGTGGTCCCGTTCCGTAAGTTTGTGTGGCCTACCACTTCACGATGGGGCCGTTGTTGCCATTAGATGTTTCCACTTCACATTAACAGGACTAGTTGACTGAGGCAGCTCCAGCAGGGCAGAGGTTTTATGAATTGACTTGTTGGAAAGGTGGTATCCTATGACGGTGCCACGTTGAAAGTAACTGAGCTGTTCAGTAAGATCATTCCACCACCAAATGTGTGTTTATGGAGATTGCATGACTATGCTCGATTTTACACACCTGTCAGCAACGGGTATGGCTGAAATAGCTGAATCCACTCATTTGAAGGGGTGTCCACATATACATACAAAAGTGCATGTTATGTATACAGTGCATTCGGAAAGTATTCAGACCCCTTCCCTTTTTACACATTGTTACATTACAGCAATATTCAAAAAAATATTAAATTAATTGGTTTTCCTCAATCTACACACCACCCCATAATGACAAAACAAAACATATTAACACATTTTTGCAAATGTATTCAAATTGAATAAAAAAATGAAAAACAGAAATACCTTATTTAAATAACTATTCAGACCCTTTGCTATGAGACTCAAAATTGAGCTCAGGTGCATCCTGTTTCCATTGATCATCCTTGAGATGTTTCTACAACTTGATTGGAGTCCACCTGTGGTAAAACCAATTGATGGGACATGATTTGGAAAGGTACCCACCTGTCTATATAAGGTCCCACAGTTGACAGTGCATGTCAGAGCAAAAACCAAGCCATGAGGTCGAAGGACTTGTCCGTAAAGCCCCGAGACAGGATGTGTCGAGGCACAGATCTGGGGAAAGGTAACAAAAAGGTCCCAAAGAACACAATGGCAACCACAACTTTTAAAATGTACAGCTGAAGTTTACATACACTCCACACAAATTTCTTGTTAATAAACTATAGTTTTGGCAAGTCGATTAGGACACCTAATGTGCATGACACAACTCATTTTTCCAACAATTGTTTACAGACAGATTATTTCACTGTACCACAATTCCAGTGGGTCAGATGTTCAGAAAATTCCAGAAAATGATGGCATGGCTTTAGAAGCATCTGATAGGCTAATTGACATAATTTCAGTCAATTGACATCATTGGAAAATCAAAAGAAATCAGCCAAGACCTCAGAAAAAAATGGTAGACCTCCACAAGTCTGGTTCATCCCTGGGAGCAATTTCCAAACGCCTGAAGATATCACGTTCATCTGTACAAACAATAGTACGCAAGTTTTAACACCATGGGACCACACAGCCGTCATACCGCTCAGGAAGGAGCCGCGTTCTGTCTCCTAGAGATAAACGTACTTTGGTGCGAAAAGTGCAAATCAATCCCAGAACAACAGCAAAGGACCTTGTGAAGATGCTGGAGGAAACAAGTACAAAAGCATCTATATTCACAGTAAAACGAGTCCTATAGCGACATAACCTGAAAGGCTGCTCAGCAAGGAAGAAACCACTGCTCCAAAACCGCCATAAAAAGCCAGAATATGGTTTGCAACTGCACATGGGGACAAAGATTGTACTTTTTGGAGAAATGTCCTCTGGTCTGATGAAACAAAAATAGAACTGTTTGGCCATAATGATCATCGTTATGTTTGGAGGAAAAAGAGGGAGGCTTGCAAGCCAAAGAACACCATCCCAACCGTGAAGCACAGGGGTGGCTGCATCATGTTGTGGGGGTGCTTTGCTGCAGGAAGGACTGGTGCACTTCACAATATACAGTCGTTGCCAAAAGTTGAGAATTACTCAAATATTAATTTTCACAAAGTCTGCAGCCTCAGTTTGTATGATGGCAATTTGCATATACTCCAGAATGATATGAAGAGTGATCAGATGAATTGCAATTAATTGCCAAGTCCCTCTTTGCCATTAAAAATGAACTGAATCCCCCAAAAACATTTCCACTGCATTTCAGCCCTGCTACAAAAGGACCAGCTAACATCATGTCAGTGATTCTCTTGTTTACACAGGTGTGAGTGTTGACGAGGACAAGGCTGGAGATATTCATGCTGATTGAGTTCGAATAACAGACTGGAAGCTTCAAAAGGAGGGTGGTGCTTGGAATCATTGTTCTTCCTCTGTCAATCATGGTTAGCTGCAAGGAAACACGTGCCGTCATCATTGCTTTGCACAAAAAGGGCTTCACAGGATATTGCTGCCAGTAAGATTGCTAAATCAACCATTTATCAGATCATCAAGAACTTCAAGGAGAGCGGTTCAATTGTTGTGAAGAAGGCTTCAGGGCGCCCAAGAAAGTCCAGCAAGCACCAGGAATGTCTCCTAAAGTTGATTCAGCTGCGGGATCGGGGCACCACCAGTACAGAGCTTGCTCAGGAATGGCAGCAAAAGTGATAGCTAAGTGGCTCGGGGAACAAAACATCTATATTTTGGGTCCATGGCCAGGAAACTCCCCAGACCTTAATCCCATTGAGAACTTGGTCAATCCTCAGGAGGCGGGTGGACAAACAAAAACCCACAAATTCTGACAAACTCCAAGCATTAATTATGCAAGAATGGCCTGCCATCAGTCAGGATGTGGCCCAGAAGTTAATTGACAGCATGCCAGGGTGGATTGCAGAGGTCTTGAAAAAGAAGGGTCAACAATGCAAATATTGACTCTTTGCATCAACCTTATGTAATTGTCAATAAAAGCCTTTGACATTAATGAAATGCTTGTAATTATACTTCAGTATTCCATAGTAACATCTGACAAAAATATCTAAAGACACTGAAGCAGCAAATGTGTGGAAATTAATATTTGTGTCATTCTCAAAACTTTTGGCCACGACTGTAGATGGCATCATGAGGAAGGACAATTATGTGGATATATTCAAGCAACATCTCAAGACATTAGTCAGGAAGTTAAAGCTTGGTCGCAAATGGGTCTAACAAATTGACAATGACCCAAAGCATACTTCCAAAGTTGTGGCAAAATGGCCTAAAGACAACAAAGTCAAGGTATTGAAGTGGCCATCACAAATCCCTGACCTCAATCCTATAGAAAATGTGTGGGCAGAACTGAAAAAACATGTGTGAGCAAGGAGGCCTAGAAACCTGACTCAGTTACACCAGCTCTGTCAGGAGGAATGGGCAAAAATTCACCCAACTTATTGTGGAAGGCTACCCAAAACGTTTGACACAAGCTAAACAATTTAAAGGCAATGCTACCAAATACTAACTGAGTGTATGTAAACTTCTGACCCACTGGGAATGTGATGAAAGAAATAAAAGCTGAAATAAATCACTCTCTCTACTATTATTCTGACATTTCACATTCTTAAAATAAAGTGGTGATCCTAACTGAGCTATGACCGGGAATTCTTACTAGGATTACATGTCAGGAATTGTGAAAAACTGAGTTTAAATGTATTTGGCTAAAGTGTATGTAAACTTCCGACTTCAAATGTAAGTAGTTTGGAACCACCAAGACCCTTCCTAGAGCTGGCCAAACTGAGAAATCTGGGGACAAGTGCTTTGGTCAGGGAGGTGATCAATAACTACTCTGTGGAGATGGGAGAACCTTCCAGGACAGTCATCTCTGCAGCACTCCACCAATCAGGCCTTTATGGAAGAGAGGCCAGACAGAAGCCACTCCTCAGTAAAAGGCACGACAGCCCGCTTAGTGTTTGCCAAAAGGCACTTAAAGGACTCTCAGACCATGAGAAACAAGAGTCTCTGGTCTGATGAAACTCTTTGGTCTGAATGCCAAGTGTCACGTCTGGAGGAAACCTGGCACCGCTCATCACCTGGCCAATACCTTCCCTACAGTGAAGCTTGGTGTTGGCATCATCATGCTGTGGGGATGTTTTTCAGCTACAGGGACTGAGAGACAAGTCAGGATCGAGGGAAAAATGAACAGAGCAAAGTACAGAGAGATCCTTGATGAAAACCTGCTCCAGAGCGCTCAGGACCTCAGACTGGGGCGAAGGTTCAACTTCCAACAGGACAACGACCCTAAGCACACAGCCAAGACAACGCAGGAGTGGCTTCGGGACACGTCTCAAATGTCCTTGAGTGGCCCGGGCAGAGCCCGGACTTGAACATCTCTGAACAGACCTCAAAATAGCTGTGCAGCGACGCTCCCCATCCAACCTGACAGAGCTTGAAAGGATCTGCAGAGAAGAATGGGAGAAACTCCCCAAATACAGGTGTGCCAAGCTTGTAGCGTCATACCCAAGAAGACTCGAGGCTGTATCGCTGCCAAAGCTGCTTCAACAAAGTACTGAGTAAAGGGTCTGAATACCTAAGTAAATGTGATTTAAGTTTTGTATTTTTAACACATTTGAAGAAATATTAAAACCTGTTTTTGCTTTGTCCTTATGGGGTAGTGTGTATCAATGAGGGAGGAAAACAATTTAATACATTTTAGTATAAGGCTGTAACATAACAAAATGTGGAAAAAGTCAAGCGGTCTGAATACTTTTTAGAATGCACTGTAAGTATAGGTCAGCAATGAGGAGTTACTGCTTCCTACAAGAGCACAAAACGTGAAGGCTACATTTCAAGGCGTTTTTTTAAAGCGTGTCAGGTCAAAAGTTTATGTCTTAAACAGGCAGTGTTGCATTTTGAGACAGGCTTGAATATGCAAATAAACCATTAGGTAGAGGAGTAGCCTACATGGCCTAATTCTCTGTATGGTAATAAATAACTTTTTTTTTTTTTTTTTTAAGTGGTTTCTTGCATCATACACAATTCCACTTTCACCTACAGTGCCTTCAGAAAGTATTCACACCCCTCAACTTTTTCCAAATGTTGTTGTGTTACAGCCTGAATTTGAAATGTATTACATTTAGATTCTGGTCACTGGCCTACACACACACGCATAATGTCAAAGTGGAATTGTGTTTTTTAGAATTTTGTACAAATCTGAAATGTATTGAGTCAATAATTATTCAAACTTTCTTATGGCAAGCCTAAATAAATTCTGGACTAAAACAAATCTTAAGTCACGTAAGTTGCATGGACTCACTCTGTGTGCAATAATAGTGTTTAACATGATTTTTGAATGACTACCTAATTTCGGTACCCCACACATACAATTGTCTGTAAGGTCCCTAAGGTCCCTCAGTCAAGCAGAATTTCAAACACAGATTCAACCACAAAGACCAGGGAGATGCCTTGCAAAGAAGGGCACCTATTGGTAGATGGGTAATTTAAAAAAATTAAAAGCAGACATTGAATATCCCTTTGAGCATGGTGAAGTTATTAGTTACACTTTAGGTGGTGTATCAGTACACCCAGTCACTACAAAAGGTACAATCCATACAAATCCATCCTAACTCAGTTGCTGGAGAGAATGGAAACCGCTCAGGGATTTCACAATGAGGCCTATGATGACTAAAACAGTTACTGGAGAAAACTGAGAATGGATCAACAAACATTGTAGTTACTCCACAATAACCTAAATGACAGTGTGAAAAGAAAGCCTGTACACAAAACAAATATTCCAAAACAGGCATCCTGTTTGCAACAAGGCACTAAAGTCATACTGTAAAAAATGCAGCAAAGCAATTAAAATCTTGTCCCGAATACAAAGTATTATGTTTAGGGCAAATCCAATACAGCACATTATGGAGTACCACCATCCATATTTCCAAGCATAGGGGTGGCTGCATCATGTTATGGGTATGCTTGTAATCATTAAGGACTGGGGAATTTTTCAGGATAAAAAAAGAAACAGAATGGAGCTAAGCACAGGCAAAATCCTAGAGGAAAACCTGGTTAAGTCCACCAGACACTGGGAAACAAATTCACCTTTCAACAGGACAATAACCTAAAACACAAGGCCAAATATACACTGGAGTTGCTTACCAAGAAGACATAGAATGTTCCTGAGTGACAGAGTTACAGTTTTGATCTACTTTAAAATCTATGGCAAAACAACCACCAACTTGACAGAGCTTGAAGAATTTTCGTCTTTCGGATGGGACGTTAAATGGGTGTCCTGACTCTCTGAGGTCATTAAAGATCCCATGGCACTTATCGTAAGAGTAGGGGTGTTAACCCCGATGTCCTGGCTAAATTCCCAATCTGGCCCTCAAACCATCATGGTCACCTAATAGTCCCCAGTTTACAATTGGCTCATTCATCCCCCTCCTCTCCCCTGTAACTATTCCCAGGTCGTTGCTGCAAATGAGAACGTGTTCTCAGTCAACTTACCTGGTAAAATAACGGTAAAATAAATAAAAATAAAAAATAAAAAGACTCACAGCTATAATCACTGCCAAAAGGTGCTTCTACAAAAGGATTGACTCAGGGGTGTGAATAGTCATGTAAATAACCTATCTGTAATTCATTTTCAATTCAAATTTGCCAAAACATGTTTTCACATTGTCATTATGGGGTGAATGTAGATGAGTGAGAAAAAAATGGATCCATTTTGAATTCAGGCTGTAACAACAAAATGTGGAATAAGTCAAGGGATATGAATACACTATTTGGCCCATGGTGTTACAGACTAAGTAAAAAAAAATGATTCATTCATTAATTTCAAGCCCTTCATAATGTAAAAACTTTTAGAAGTCTCATGCCATGTAGACCTGCATTGATCAGCACATATAGGCTATGTCACATGAATCAGAAGCTATTTCCATGTGAAAATGTTATAGGATTTGCTCCATTGGTTTTGTTGGTAGGCCAATATTGTGCTCAAAATAGATTAAAGTCTAGGGTCTAAAACTGTAAGGGAACAGCCTCAGTGTTCACTGTAAACGTGTGCCGGAAGTTGCACTAAATTATCACAACGTTCAAGTTTCCGCTCACAAGACCTAACATTTGCTCAGTGCCCCAAAATATTTGAGGGAACATTGCTGGTGAGTATGACCCAGTACATCACAGGCTGAGCTTCCTGCCATCCAGGACCTCTACACCAGGCGGTGTCAGAGGAAGGATCAAAACTTTGTCAAACACTCCAGTCACCCAAGCCAGACTGTTCTCTCTGCTACTGCATGGCAAGCGGTACCAGCGCACCAAGTCTGGAACCAACAGGAGCCTGGACAGCTTCTACCCCCAAGCCACAAGCCACAAGACTGCTAAATAGCTAATCAAATGGCTGCACTGATCCTTTATTGCACGGACTCTATGCCCAAACTGGACTCCACCCACACTGACATCCCAAAATACAAACTACATACGCCCACACAGCACGCTCATATATGCATACTGCTGCCACACACACACTGCTGCTACTTTCTATTATCTATCCTGTTGCCTAGTCACATTATCCCTACATATATGTACATAGCTAACTCAATTACCTCGTACCCTTGCACATCGACTCAGTAATGGTACTCCCTGTATATAGCCATGCTACTTTTACTCATTATCGTGAAATAATTCACTGTGTATATATTCCTCGTGTCACCATTTCTATTCCATTTTTTTTTTTTTACTTAACTCTGCATTGTTGGAAAAGGATCCGTAAAAAAGCATTTCACTTTTAGTCTACAGCTATTGTTTTTCCAAGCATGTGAGAAATTACATTTTGATTTGAAGTCGGCTCCAGTTCAGAGGCCCAGCTCATGAGCTTCGTCAGCAGCAGACTTGAATTTAGAACGTGTTTACGCAAAAACATTGAGTGCCAGGGGTTAAAACCTAAATTATTTTCCAATCGTTTCGTTCTGAACCACTCTTTTTTTCTTCCCTTCCACTGTTCCCGACCAGCAAAATAAAGTTCTGAACAAGCTCGAACCTCCAAAAAGTTGTTTTATATATCATTCCTTTCTGTCCCTTTTTTTTTTTAAACATTTAGCTTCACATTAAATTACTTCACCAATCATGTAGTGCGGATAGAGAACCTTGTTACTGAGCGGGAAAGCTATAGCTTAATGAGTTGTTTACGTGCATGATGGAAAGACAAGTGTAGGGTGCGAAATGCAACATTTTTGCAGCTGGGGAGTAGTGATGGGCATTCTGGTTCTTTCAGTGAGCCGGCTTGTTCGGCTCAGCTCACCAAAAAGAGACGGCTCTTTTGGCTCCCGAAGGGCCCTTTAAAAACATTTTTTTTTTTTTTTTCAAATCAAACCGTTTGCGATAGTTTGACTATGACTGGTGTTAAAACAATTCTAATTAAATTACATGAAATCATGCTCTACCTTAACGACAATGTATTTAAAAATGCATTGGTTTGTTATGAAAAAGAATGCTATTAAACATTCGCATTTAATGTATAACTTTTTAATGTATATAAACAAAGGGCATATAAATGTAACCTTTCAAAACAAATACAATCTGAACAACATAATAGAATATTGCACCATATCAAAGAAAAATAAATAATGTGCAAAACTGCAGCATCCCACTTAAAACATTAAACTGGTCCCTCTTTTCTCCCTCTTCTTTATTGCCATGTTATAACCAGCATTTATGACCAACTATATTTTGCTTTTATGAGAGATTTGCATTCAGAAATACAAGCTGCCTCACTTGAGGGGCTGATGTGGTTTCTTCTCTCAGTAATTACTTGTCCCGTTTTCGAGAAGACCCTCTCAGAGGGAACGGATGTGGCCACTATGCAGAGTCTCCCTGTCACGACTTTAGTAAGCCGTGGGTAGACAGAGGCCTTGTCCTTCCACCAGCTCAGAGGATCTGCAGATCTTTAGAGGGGCTCCTCCAAATAGGATCGGACCTCCATTATGGCATCTGCTGAGAGATTCCTTCGTGCTGCATCCCCGGTTGCTCTCTCGTCAAACAGCATCCAAACAGCAGACGTTTGTGGCACTACTGCTGGTGCTGGTGCTTCTGCTCCATCTGATCCCTCTTCTTCCTGTTGCCTGAGCCAGCTGACTGCTGGGGCTGTCCCTCCCTGCTGCGGAGGTTATTCTTTGAAGAGGCTCATCAATCGCTCTGGCATCACTGAAGGCTAACTTCTTAAACCTGGGGTCAAGTGCAGGCGGTTTCTGATAGCACGCGATTATATTCCATTCTGTGGAACTTTCTGTCCATTGATGAACATAGGGTGTCCATCAGCTCTGTCACATGTCCTGTGGTTACATTTGCTTCTCTCTGGCGGCTGGCTGTGATTCACTGCAGACCCTTACACAGGAGAATCATTTTTGAGGCTGTCACATACAGTTGAAGTCAGAAGTTTACATACACTTAGGTTGGAGTCATTAAAACTTGTTTTTCAACCACTCCACAAATTTCTTGTTAACAAACTATAGTTTTGGCAAGTCGGTTTGTCTCCTAAAGATGAGCGTACTTTGGTGCGAAAAGTGCAAAGCAATCCCAGAGCAACAGCAAAGGACCTTGTGAAGATGCTGGAGGAAACAGGTACAAAAGTATCTATATCCACAGTAAAACAAGTCCTATATCGACATAACCTGAAAGGCCGCTCAGCAAGGAAGAAGCCACTGCTCCAAAACCACCATAAAAAAGCCAGACTACAGCTTGCAACTGCACATGGGGACAAAGATCGTACTTTTTGGAGAAATGTCCTCTGGTCTGATGAAACAAAAATAGAATTGTTTGGCCATAATGACCATCATTATGTTTGGAGGAAAAGGGGGAGGCTTGCAAGTCGAAGAACACCATCCCAACTGTGAAGCACGGGGGTGGCAGCATCATGTTGTGGGGGTGCTTTGCCTGCAGGAGGGACTGGTACACTTCACAATATAGATGGCATCATGAGGATGGAAAATTATGTGGATATATTCAAGCAACATCCCAAGACATCAGCCAGGAAGTTAAAGCTTGGCCACAAATGGGTCTTCCAAATGGACAATGACCCAAGCATACTTCCAAAGTTGTGGCAAAATGGCAAAAAGGACACCAAATTCAAGGTATTGAAGTGGCCACCACAAAGCCCTGACCTCAATCCCATAAAAAACGTGTGGGCAGAACTGAAAAAGCGTGTGAGAGCAAGGAGGCCTGCAAACCTGACTCAGTTACACCAGGTCTGTCAGGAGGAATGGAACAAAATTCACCCAACTTATTGTGGGAAGCTTGTGGAAGGCTTCCCGAAACATTTGACCCAAGTTAAACAATTTAAAGGCAATGCTACCAAATACTAATTGAGTGTATGTAAACTTCTGACCCACTGGGAATGTGATGAAATAAATAAAAGCTGAAATAAACCATTCTCTCTACTATTATTCTGACATTTCACATTCTTAAAATAAAGTGGTGATCTTAACTGACCTAAGACATGGAATTTTTATTAGGATTAAATGTCAGGAATTAAGAAAAACTGAGTTTAAATGTATTTGGCTAAGGTGTATGTAAACTTCTGACTTCAACTGTAGCTGAAAAGAGAGAACAGTAACTTATTAGTTCAGGTTCCTGTTTTGCCTACTGATACTACATTCTCATCTTCTGCTCATATACATATATAATACGGGATTAAATAATGTAGTAATAACTGCTTACTGTACCTCTCTCCACTGATCTCCACAGTGACCTGCTCAAAGGGTTCCAGGACTCTGCACACCTCCTCCACCACCTCCCATTCCTCTTGGGTCAGAGCATCAACAGGTGCATTGACAATGGCCAGGGTAGAGATGATGACATCCTTTTACTCAAGAAACCGCTTCAATATATAAAATGTTGAATTCCACATTGTAGTGCAGTCTTGTTTAGGCCTCAGCTCAGGCATCCCCATCTGGCGTTGTGTAGACTTTAGTTTTTCAGCACCTACTGTGCTCCTGTGGAAGTATTCCTCAGCTGCTTTCACTTTGCCCACAGTGGGCTTCATCACCTTCAGAGCATCTCTTACTATCAGGTGGATTGTGTGGGCAAGACATGGATGATGGGTCCATTTTAACATTTTCATGGCTTTGGTTATGTTAGCTGCATTGTCGCTAACACAACATACCACTTTTCCCATATACTTGCCATCCTCTGGCCACTCAAAAGTTCCTCTGCCAAGTTCTCTGAGCTGTGTCTGTCGCTGAACTCAAAGCAGTCCAGAAGACAGCTAGACATCGAAAAATCTTCAATGAAGTGACATGTAACCGACATGTAAGAAGTGGTTACCCTTGATGTCCAGCAGTCAGTGGTAAGGCAAATTGCAGTAGCTTTTTGGACTCTTTCCCGCACTGAAGCCTGTGTGCTCTCGTACAGCTGTGGAATAAGTGATTTTGAAAGGGCTTTCCTGCTTGGAATTGTGTACATTGGATTTAGACTATTGCTATATTTTCTAAAACCTCGGTCCTCCACGATCGAAAATGGCTGGAAATCAGTGGCAATCATTTTCAATACCAATTTGGCCTTGTTTTGCTAAAGAAATAGACTTTGGCATAAACTGGTTCATAGAAGACTGCGTTGCTGTGGGTCGTGGAGTAGGCCTACTTGACTGAGTGGATACATCTCCACGTGTGGAGGTGCTGGCTCCACCACTATCACTAGCAGGCCCGCTAGTTTCTCGAAGCTCCGCTACAGCTAGCTTCACAGTTGGGTGCACAGTTCGCATATGCTGGTGTAGGTTGTGCGTAGAACCGGCTTTATATGAGATTTTGTTTTGGCAAATTCTACACTGTGCTCTAACATTGTCTACATTACTAAAATGCATCCAAATGCCACTGTGCTTCTGACTCATTTTCACAGCTGTCCTTCCTCTCTCCTCGGCTGCTAAGTGTGTGACTGAGTGATATGGTTCTGCCCTCCCTCACGCATCTTTGGTTCATTGGTTGACACTGCGTGTCTGATTGACAGGATCAACAGGTGAGGCTGTTAGTCTGAGCAGACAGTCAGACCGAATGTGTGCGCTTGAGCATATAGGCCTATGTTATTTGATTAGATTTTTTTCGTTCTTTGAATTAGTTAATATTATTAATTTAAACCTTTTGATTATTCATACCTTAATTTTTTTATAAATAGATTTGGCTCTTCTGATATGCGAGCCGGCTCCCAGCATTCACCTACAAGAGCCGGCTCTTAGAGCTGACTCGTTCATCGAACGACCCATCACTACTGGGGAGTGAGCGAGAGAAAGTAGAGGAGAAGGCTTGGCTTGAAGCGCTGGGCATCTTGTGATGACATGCATTATCTGAATTAGGCCCGCAGAATTCTACCTAGAGGAGCAGCTTCTATGGAGGAACTTTGAACGTCTGAACTTCAGAGAGGTGGCTTAACGTTGGAACAGAGAAGCTAGCTAGCTAACAAGCTTGTGTGTGCGCAGAGCGGCACCAGAATTTAAAACACGTCTTACCTTTTTGTAGTTAATATCATTAAGTCCGTCACATTTTTGATGATGTAGTCTGGTTAGTCAAAAATGACAAAAAGTGGGCCATTTTATTAAACGAAATGCCCTTTCACTTTAGTCACATTATATTTGTATTGCCGCAAACCTACACTCAACATAAATCACTGACTTCCATGTGCACAAGCATACAGTTCCTTCAGAAAGTATTCATACCCCTTGACTTATTCCACATTTTGTTGTGTTACAGCCTACATTCAAACTGGATTAAATAGATTTGTTTCTCACCCACCTACACACAATACTCCATAATGACAAAGTGAAAGAAAACATGAAATACATCAATCTAAATTTACATAAGTATTCACATCCCTGAGTCAATACATTGTAGAAGAACCTTTGGCAGCGATTACAGGTGTGAGTCTTGCTGGGTAAGTCGAAGAGCTTTGCACACCTGGATTGTGCAACATTTGATTTGCCCATTATTCTTTAAGCGCTGTCAAATTGACTGTTGATCATTGCTAGACAACCATTTTCAGGTCTTGCCGTAGATTTTCAAGTACATTTAAACTGTAACTCGGCCACTCAGGAACATTCCCTGTCTTCTTGGTAAGAAACTCCAGTGTAGATTTGGCCTTGTGTTTTATTTTATAGTCCTGCTGAAGGGTGATTTTATCTCCCAGTGTCTGGTGGAAAGCAGACCAAACCAGGTTTTCCCTCTAGGATTTGGCCTGTGCTTAGCTCCATTCTGTTTGTTTTATTATCCTGAAAAATTCCCAGTCCTAAACTCTAGAACAGCGTAAGCAGTCATTTTGACTGATCATACATTAAGTCATGCCCCCATCCATCCTTGACTTTCCCTAAATAAGTCTGTATAAACACACCGTGTTAGAATCTTAATATCAAACAGAACTGGTGTTAGAACCAGTTTTAGGAGGGTCTCTTTTTATTTTATTGTCCTCCTTCTCCCGACTGCTCCGCTCCTTTATGACAGTTGAAAGTGCCCAGCTGATAATCTATGCGATAATTGCCTCGAAACTGAACCTAAAATATTCCGAAATTTCACACATAAAATGAAGTTAAGTAAACTATTATGGGGAGAAAGTGGGAGGTGCAAATTATGCATAATTATGTAATCGCCAATTGGGAATGAAGAACAAGGCGGGACATTGTATTGATTGGTCCATTATAAATATATATATTTTTTTAAATGTTATTATACCTATATCAGCTCACTGGATCAAAGCAGTCTTATCAGTCTCCTCTGGCCTACTTGGAGAAGGCTACACTGTGAGAGCGTGCGTAATTGTACATGCTGAACGGCTTTCAATATCTGGGGAAACATCCACATCGGGGAGCAGGTGAGCGAGTGTCTGAGACCTTCCCTTGACAAGGGGAGAAATGTCACCATGGACAATTTCTTAACTTCACGGGCAATGCCATTTCCTTGCAAAGAAAACAAGTCTGGCCGGTACCGTGAACAAAGTGAGACGGGAGCTCCTTCCCTCTGCACAAAATAAGGCACCTGCACAGCCGTACAACGGTGCTGAAGAATGACAAGACAACAGACACAAAAGAGAAAACCGGAAACTATTACCAGCTACAACCAAACAAAAAGGTATGTCAAAGTGCCTCAAGCAAGTAAAAGTTACAACAACCAAAAAAATTGTGTTAACTGTTAGGACAATGGATAACCGCTAAATGAAATCCAACTGATGTCATTGTGTGAAATTGCACACAATAAGCACGAGCTAACAATAGACTACTTTTGACTGCCGTCATGTCGACACATTCATTATAATGCCTTTATTGCATTTGTGTTCACTATTTATCAAGGCCACCTGGTGCTTTTAATGTTTAGGCTACTAATGTAATCATGTGACAGCGTGTCTTTTGACCGTGACCATTGGGGGTTGGGGTATATTTATATAAAGAAGCTGTTACCATGTTCCAACACATATGCTTTCTGTTTCATAGCTATAACAAAGACACTCCGCAAACAAAATTGATTGAACAAGTGTTTTTTTGTTGTTTTTTTTAACATACAGCCTGTAGTAACAAATTAATAAAATGCTATTTTGTTTTTTGAAATCAAATAAAAATCGTATTCTAATGTAACCCAAGGCCTTCAAACACAACTAAATGATTATTTTTGCAATAGCATTTATGAAATATATTAATTACACTGTTAGAATGTTGCAGTCAGAATGACTGTTCATTAAGCTTTAAGGGGAGTCCATTACGGCCCAGCGGTTCTAGCGTTAACAATTACAAGCATACCCATAGCATGATGGAGCCACCACTATGCTTGAAAATATGGAGAGTGGTACTCAGTAATGTGTTGTATTGGATTTACCTCAAACATAACACTTTGTATTCACATTTATTTTTTGCAGTATATTTTGGAATATTTCTATTCTGTACAGGCTTCCTTCTTTTCACTCTGTCAATTAGGTTAGTGTTGTGGAGTAACTACAATGTTGTTGATCCATCCTCAGTTATCACATGCATTAAAACTAACCGTTTTAAAAATCAACCTCATGGTGAAATCCACACAGTGAGTCCGTGCAACTTAAGCACAATTTTATCTCAATTTATTTTTGGCATGCCATAACAAAGGGGTTGAACACTTGAGTCAAGACATTTAAGGCTTTTCCTGTTTAATACATTCTTTTCAATTTCAAAAAATAGATAATTCCACTTTGACATTATGGGGTATTGTGTGAAGGCCAGTGACAAAACATCTCAATGTAATCCATTTTAAATTCAGGCTGGAACAAAATGTGGGGGGAAAGTAAAAGGGGTGAATACCTTGAAGGCACTGTACATTGCCTTCAAATTCGCAATCACCAGATGGTGCCGCAAAGTAGTACAGGTTGCACCTCCATCACCTCCACATTGGTGTCCAAAAGTACAAGGCGGGCTAAGACTGTTTCGTCAAGAGATGAAGTCAATTAGGACTTGAGGTTTAGTGATTTGAGTCCCAAGTCCCTGTGCTCGTCACCAATGGTCAAGTCACGAGTCGAGCGACAAGTCCCTTGGCTGAAGTCCGAGTCCCAGTGCCCGAGTTCTGGTCCAAATGCACAAGTCTGAACCCCTGGGTCAACATTAACTCAAAAATAAAGTGATTTACCCAGTCAGATATAATAATGAATTAATTTATATAAGCACTTTTCTCCTCAAAGCGCTTTTTTTTTTTTTTTTTTTTTAACCTTTATTTAACTAGGCAAGTCAGTTAAGAACAAGTTCTTATTTTCAATGACGGCCTAGGAACAGTGGGTTAACTGCCTGTTCAGGGGCAGAACGACAGATTTGTACCTTGTCAGCTCGGGGATTTGAACTTGCAACCTTCCAGTTACTAGTCCAACGCTCTAACCACTAGGCTACGCTGCCGCCCCTACGCTGCCGCTTTACATACTATTGCGAAACTCACCATATCCACCAATGTGTAGCACCCACCTGGGTAATGCACGGCAACCATTTTTGTGCCAGAACGCTCACCACACCAGGTGGAGAGGTGAAGAGTGATATGCCATTTAGGAGGAGGATTAGGTGGCCATAATGAAAAATGGGGCCAAGTTGGAAATTTTGCCAGGACACCAGGGTTAACACCCCTACTCTTACGATAAGTGCCATAGGATTTTTAAATGACCACAGAGTCAGGACAGCCGTTTAATGTCCCACCTGAAAGACTGCACCTTACACAAGGCAATGTCCCCGTCACTGCCCTAGGGCATTGGGATCACCTTAGATTAGGAGAGAAGAGTTCCCCCTACTTGCCCTCCAACACCACTTCCAGCAGCACCATCCAAGGACCTACCCTGCTTAGCGTCAGACAAGCCAGCAGTGGGATGCAGGGTGGTATGCTGCTGGCATGTGTAGTGGAAAGAGGAATTTAGTCTAATTGTCTCCTATCCCTTTTCCTTTCTGTGCTACCAAATGTTTGCAGATACAGTGCTTTCAGAAAGTATTCAGACCCCTTGACTTTTTCCACATTTTGTTACATCACAGCCTTTTTCTAAAATGTATTAAATTAAAAATACTCAGCGATCTACACACAATTTTTATTTTTTATTTTACCAGGTAAGTTGATTGAGAACATTCTCATTTACAGCAACGACCTGGGGAATAGTTACAGGGGGATGAATGAGCCAATTGTAAACTGGGGATGATTAAATGGCCATGATGGTATGAGGGCCAGATTGGGAATTTAGCCAGGACACCCCTACTCTTATGATAAGTGCCATGGGATCTTTAGTGACCAGAGTCAGGAGACCCGTTTAACATCCCATCCAAAAGACGGCACCCTACACCAGGCAATGTCAATCATTATCCTGGGGCATTGGGATATATTTTTTAGACCAAAGGGAAGGGTGGCTCCTACACAACCTTCAACACCACTTCTAGCAGCATCTGGTCTCCCATCCAGGGACCAACCAGGACCAACCCTGCTTAGCTTCAGAATCAAGCCAGCAGTGGGGTGCAGGGTGGTATGCTGCTGGCGTAATAATGACAAAGCAAAAACAGGTTTAGAAATGTTAGCAAATGTATAAAATATATATATATTTTTGTTACTTATTTACATAAGTCTTCAGACCCTTTCTTATGAGACGATCTTGTGGTCAGGTGCATCCCATTTGCATTGACAATCCTTGAGATGTTTCTACAACTTGATTGGAGTCCACCTGTGGTAAATTCAATTGATGGGACATGATTTGGAAAGGCACACCTGTCTATACAAGGTCCCACAGCTAACAGTGCATGTCAGAGCATAAACCACACCATGAGGCCGAAGGAATTCTCCGTAGAGCTCCAAGACAGGATTGTGTCGAGGCACAGATCTGGGGAAGGATATCAAAACATTTCTGCAGCATTTAAGGTCCCCAAGAACACAGTGGCCTCCATCATTCTTAAATGGAACAAGTTTAGAACCACCAAGACTCTTCCTAGAGCTGGTCGCCCAGCCAAACTGAGCAATCGGGGGAGAAGGGCCTTGGTCAGGAAGGTAACCAAGAACCCGATGGTCACTCTGACAGAGCTCCAGAGTTCCTATGTGGAGATGGGAGAACCTTCCAGAAGGACAACCATCTCTGCAGCACTCCACCAATCAGGCCTTTATGGTAGTGGCCAGACAAAAGCCACTCCGTGAAAGGCATCTGACAGGCCAGTTGGAGTTTGCCAAAAGGCACCTAAAGACTCTCAGACCATGAGAAACAAGATTCTCTGGTCTGATGAAACCAAGATTGAACTCTTTGGTCTGAATGCCAAGTGTCACATCTGGAGGAAACCTGGCACCATTCCTACAGTGAAGCATGGTGGTGGCAGCATCATGCTGTGGGGATGTTTTACAGCGGCAGGGACTGGGAGACTAGTCGGGATCAAGGGAAAACCTACAGCGCTCAGGACCTCAGACTGGGGCGAAGGTTCAACTTCCAACAGGACAACGACCCTAAGCACACAGCTAAGACAACACAGGAGTGGCTTCGGGACAAGTCTCAATGTCCTTGAGTGGCCCAGGCAGAGCTTGAACCCGATCGAACATCTCTGGAGAGACCTGAAAATAGCTGTGCAGCGACGTTCCCCATCCAACCTGGCAGAGCTTGAGAGGATCTGCAGAGAAGAATGGGAGAAACTCCCCAAATACAGGTGTGCCAAGCTTGTAGCGTCATACCCAAGAAGACTCGAGGCTGTAAATCGCTGCCAAAGGTGCTTCAAAACTACAGAGGTTCAGAATACTAAAACGTGATTTGTTTTTTTATTTGTAATAAATTTGCACACAAAAAAAATCTAAACATGTTTTTACTTTGTCATTATAGGGTATTGTGTGTAGATTGATGAGGGGAAAAAAACTATTTAAATCAATTTTATAATAAGGCTGTAACCTAACAAAATGTGGAAAAAGTGAAGGGGTCTGAATACTTTGAGTGCACTGTAGGTTACTGGTCATGTTACCAGTCCGGTCTGCAAGTAGCCTAGTTTTAAAACAGCCCGCGACATCCTTTATGAATGTAAAATACAGACCACCAAAGCACGATAGAAATAAAAAATATATTTTGAATGGTAGGGCCTATCAAGCCATTTTTTGAGGAAGAAAACCTGTCTACAGAACCTGGCTATGAAATGTAGGAGGGTTGAGTGATACTACAAATTCAAAGACAGACTACTTTTCTCTACTCTAGGCAGAGAAAAACATAGCTAGACTACTAAACTCAATGCTGCCATTGTTTTTAATTTTGTAAAGCATCTTGTGTTTCTTAGCTACCCTTTGCCTAGTTACCTACACTGAACAAAAATATAGACATGTAAAGTGTTGGTCCTATGTTTCATGTGCTGAAATAAAAAGACCCCAGAAATGTCAAATGTTAAGCATTTCTCCTTTGCCAGAATAATACATCTACCGGGCAGGTGTGCCATTTCAAGAAGCCGATTAAACAGTATGACCATTACACAGGTGCACCTTGTGTTAGGGGTAAAAAGCCACTAAAATGTGCAGTTGTGTCACAACACAATGCCACGGTTGTTTCAAGTTGAGCGAGCGTGCAATTGGCATGCTGACTACAGGAATGTCCACCGAAGCTTTTGCCAGAGAATGTTATATTCCCTACCAAAAGCAGCCTCCAACATAATTTTAGAGAATTTGGCAGTATGTCCAACCAGCCTCCCAACCGCAGACCACGTGTAACCACGCTACCCCGGGACCTCCACATCTGGCTTCTTCAACTGCAAAATCGTCTGAGACCAGCCACCCGGACAGCTGATGAAACTGTGGGTTCGCACGACCAAAGAATGTCTGCACAAATTGTCAGAAACCATCTCAGGGAAACTCATCTGCGTGCTTGTTGTCCTCACCAGAGTCTTGATCTGACTGCAGTTAGGCATCGTAACCGACTTCAGTAGGCAAATGCTAATTTTTGATCACCACTGGGAGCAGTGTCCTCTTCACGGATTAATCAAAGCAAATAATTTGAACTGTACTGGGCAGATGGCAGTATGGCTGAATGGTTTACCGATGTTAACATTGTGAACAAAGTGCCCCATGGTATGGGCAGGCATAAGCTATGCACAATGAACACAATTGCATTTTATCGATGGCAATTTGAATTCACAGAGATAGGACACCATCCTGGGGCCCATTGTCGTGCCATTCATTCGTCTCCATCACATGTTTCAGAATGATAATGCACGGTCCCATGTCGTAAGGATCTGTAAACAATTCCTGGAAGCTGCAAATGTCCCAGTTCTTCCATGACCTGCATACTCAGACAGGACACCCATTGAGCAACGTTCGGGATACTCTGGATCGACGTGTACAACAGTGTGTTCCAGTTCCCGCCAATATCCAGTAACTTCACACTGCCATTGAAGAGGAGTGGGACAACATTCCACAAACAACAGCCTGATCAACTCTATGGGAAGGAGATGTGTAATGTTACACGAGGATGCCCCTACTTTTGTTTAAAGGTATCTGTGACAAACAGATGCATATCTGCATTTCCAGTCATGTGAAATCCATAGATTAGGGCCTAATGAATTTATTTAAATTGACTGATTTCCTAATATGAACTGTAATTCAGTAAAATCTTAGAAATTGTTGCAAGTTGCCTTTATATTTGTGTTCAGTGTAGAAGACTGGTGGTGCCTTCGTGATTTAGGCTGTTTGTGCCAATTCCTTCCAACTGCTGAACAGAACTGCGCTGCTTATCACTGAGAATCTCTCAATCTCTCCAAAAACTACTGTCCAGTCCACTTAGTAGTCAGATTTTCACAGTGAAATTAAACATATTTTCAGTTAGTTATAGTTTATGGGTCCATTTAGTCAGTTATAGTCTCATCAATTGCCACTGAAAAATAGGTGTTAGACAAATGTCACAATTTTTGTTGCCAAAATGAACACAGGTACATTTATCAGGAGTCCACTGCATTAGAAAGTGATGAAAACCTCTGACACAACCAAAGTTTTCATTAGGCTAACAAGACAACTACAGCTAGTGACTGAAGAATAACTTTTATATACCCAGAGATTAATGTCTAAACTGCAATAAACCAGGGTGTCAGAGTAGCCATTCATTTGTTTAACCGATGCCTAAACCTGCAAATAGACCAACATTGCTTCAGTAAAATGAAAACCAAAACAAGGAAACCCAAATCCTTACAAATGGTGAAATAAGGCAAACTATCCGAGTTGTTTTTCCAGCTCTGGTAAGACGTAGCAGGAAGGAGAGAAGCAGAGTGACTAATACAAAGTGGTAATTCCCCAGACCATTTACCTGATGACACATCCATGCTGTACCATCTTCCCCACCTACCTAAATGGCAAGGTACATTTCCCTGTTGTTGTTTCCAGGGGAGTTTTACCACAGTGACACCTTTAAATGACATAGTTCCCATTCTCTTGTCATCCATACAGGTCTGACTGGGCTTGCTGTAATTGCACCACAAACTTAACCTACACCAGTGAGAGATACAATGTGTGTGTGTGTGTGGGGGGGGGGGGGGGGCATCTACAGAATTCTTCAAAAGTTCAAAACCAGTTTTCAGCATCGCCTCAACAGCTTATACAGTACCCGTGGACATGGACTCATTGCATTGGAGGTGATGGTGTGACATGCTGCTCAGTCTCACACCCACATGTTTTTATATCCCTTCAGTAGTCACTCAAAATCCCCCTTCAACCTGAGCTCTCAACCTTGAAGCCGATGGAAATGTAACAATTCTCAACAATCAATATTGTTACAACGTAGGCGAACAGTAGTCAGCTCCCATAACAACTGAAATGACAATGATGCCACGTTATTGCAGTAGTCGAGTGACATGTTCAGGTCATAGGTGAGCCGTAGTTTTGATTTAACCAATGATAGATACATATGCTGGCCAATTCTTGTGATTGTCTGCATAATATGGCAGTTCATTAGCTTGAATGTCATCACTTAGCAGGCAACCACCGTTTCAACGAATGGGCGCTCACAAGTTAGTTAATAACCTGGAAGGCACGTAACAACGCAAACTCTGTGGGAATGAAATGCATGATGTCATCTCTATGCCGTAAATGGAACGTTGGCCATCAGATATTGTGACATCGACTATTCAATGCACCTGGCTGCATGTGTCACAGTGAGTGAATGACCATTGGTTCACCCACAATTCAAACTGCAGAAGAAATGTTCTCATTTGAAAAGTTAAGCATCTTCATCAGCATCTGTGGAACTCAATGTAAGAACAGATGTGATATCAACGCTAGATTATGCAAAATAGCGAACTGATCTGCGCACTTTTTCGTTTCTCCTGCCTACCCGTGTAGTGCGCGCACACTAACATGATACTGACAGAGAAACATGCGACAAAATAAAATACCGATATAGGTTCAATAAGCTTAACACATGTTAGAAGGGATCATAAGGACAAAGTTAAGCAGTCTACCTATCCAATTAGTCTAATTGTATTCTGTTGAGCATGCAAGCCAATAATGACCGTTTCACGATGGATAATATTGTAGTCTCAGAAGACTAACATCCACGCATTGCCAACTACACCATACATCAAAACGAATGCATGCTTTAGGATCATATCTACAACATCGAGTCTGTTATTGCGAGAATTTTCACTTGGCTACCACGAGTAGCAGTTACAGTAGCCGAGCTGGCGTGGATGGCCAGGCAGTGTACATCGCGCACGCTGTCTGGCTGCACAGCCAAGTAGCTACCACTCCCCAACACATCTTCCTATTTCCATGGCCATTTGCCTCGTGAATGCCCATACACTCGACTCGAAACAAAAACACTGCAAACGCCATCAATGGAAGAACAACTAAATCGTATGAGCTAGTTTACTGGCATTAGCTAGCTAACGTACTCCCCAAAACAACTCAAAAGAGATAGCAACGCAAGCTACTCACCCGTGTGGGTCTCTGTGACACTCTCCTCCCTAGGCAAGTTCACAATATATAGGTATGCTATCTACAGTATAATCCTGACCAGGACACCTTGTTGTTAGAGGTAGATATGTCGCTAAACACGACGAACTAGCTTCCAACGTTAGTCCGACGCTGGGGTTGCTGGCTTCTTGTTCTTGACTTCAAGTGCTTGTCTCACTCAGCCTTCCGCGAAAGTCAATGTTGTCGAATTATTACATTTGGCTTCCTCTAGCCTTCCTACACTCCCCCCCCCCAAAATGACGAAAGAACCAAACCACTCCAACCACCCTCCTATTCTCCGAAAGGTAGCATACTCCTTGTAACTGTTTACCAGCGTTACATCAACTCATACACGGATCTATTTCCACACACGAGTTGATACCGCTGATTGAGGGGGGCTGAAGTGTAGAGAAACACGTCGCTTTATCCGTTATGGCAGTGCAAGGCAGTTTTCAGTTGTGCACCAGTCACAAACAAGACTGCTCGGAGCCGAAGTGTTGTTAGCCTATTATATTGCACTGGCAGTGAAAAGTGTAACAATCCTCAGCCGAACGGTCTTCAAAGCAGGAGATTTAAAAAAAAATACGCTGAAGTATTTTCTGCGGCATGTTAAATAAAACACCTTATTTTTGCAGTGTGGTGTGTTTTACATAACAGCATCATCCAGGAGCCTCTGTATGTCCGATCACATGTGAGGGCAACATGGAGAGCCTTTTAAAGGGGCACCAGCGCTTGGCCAGGCAACTGTTCAACAGCAATAATGGGCAAGGGCAATTATGGGTCCTCTGCGTGCTACTTTTTATAGCATAGGCATGGCCTAGCTTGAGTTATAAACATATATCCATGATTTTGGAAGCCCATTCACGCAACTATTCTTTTTATGTTGATAGCCTACTATCTAAAAATGTCGAGATAGTATCTACAGTTTTAGATAGTAAGTCGAAATTTCGAGATTCTACAGTTTTAGATAGTAAGTCGAAATTTCGAGATAAGCACGTTCAAATTTCGAGATACTAACTAAAAATATGAGATAGTAGACCATACTTATAGGATAGGTTTCTTTTTTTGTAACAAATTCTGTGGTGATTTCAGAGGTGTTGCCCTGGGGCTCCAAGTTTTCCTGATCTGGTAGGCTAACTTAACCAGGTAAAACTCTGGGCCCTAGTAATAAACACAGTTTACCAGACAGTAGTAAATCAGCTGTAAACAGTTTTCTATGAGCTATGATGGGACCAGATTTTTTAAAACTGAACTAACGGGGCTGAGCTTGCTTTATGCGGGGTTGCATCATTACCTCTCTAATTAAAAAGTTACTTACACAGTATGTCATCACTATTGTGTTGATTGATTCATTCCAGTCAATCATTTTGGATTGAGTCTTGGTAACCTAGCCACCCGAAGTTTGAATATAAACCAAATTTAATCACATTCTCTTAACACAAATAAATAGGCCTATTTTAGGCTATAAATACATAGCTTAGGCTATAAAAACATGACGTTACCGCCTCATTTCCTCTGGCCAGAGGGGATCAGAGCGCATAGGCTTCTCTAGACTACCTGCAGCTGTGGTTGTTATCAGTAGGCTACAATTGATCAGACTGATGCACAGATTAATTGTGCTCGAGTTGACAACTCATGACCTTGAGTTGGAGAGGGGTGCGAGTAAGGGGAGAAGAAAAATTATCCGTATGGCCCACCAGAGTATTCGTACCTACTGATGAGCCTGGTCTCTTTGAAGGACAGGTAACACATAATGACCGGCAGTTCCGCAATACAGACAACTCTGGGTGTTAAGTCTGCATAAGCGTGTGGCTGGAGACAGCCTAGCTCTGCCGAGTTGCATCAGCTCCGAAAAAGGCGAAGTCGGCAGACCTCGGAGACTATCGGGGGAACTCGGGTAAGCTTGAATCCTCCCTGGGGCGTAAGACGCCGGGGACTTCCGGAGTTCCTCGGAAGCAAGGGGGATCCTTGTGCGAGCGATTGGGACAAGAATCAGACCTCCTCTCCCTCCTACGGTACCCGTAGCCGCCCATCGATCCGGATGATCAAGGCGATGAGCGAATCGAGATCCATAGGCAGCTCCCGGGCTGCGAGCTCGTCCTTAACCTCCTCCGATAATCCATGAAGGAATGTGTCGAACAGGGATTCCGGGTTCCAGGCACTCTCGGCAGCCAACGTGCGGCTATCAACCGCATAGTCCGCCACACTGCGGAGTCTTGATGAAGTTGGAGTAACTTCCTAGCAGGCTCTCTCCCGGACAATGGAGAATCGAAAACCTTTTTTCGCCTCAGCCACAAACTCCTCCAGGCTGAAACACACTCCTCCAGGCTGAAACACAAGGCAGATTTTTGTTCCCACACTGCCGTAGCCCAGGCGAGAGCCCTCCCGGACATCAGCGTTATGAGATACGCTATCGTCGAGCGGTCCGAGGGGAAGGACGAGAGTTGCAGCTCGAAGATGAGGGAACACTGGGAGAGAAACGCCCGACAGGTTCCTGACCCTCCAGCAAAGCGTTTCGGAGGAGGTAAGCAGGGTTCTCGGGAAGCCGGGGTGGCCTGGAGGGACGCACTGCTGACAGCTGTGTTATTGGGGGACTGGGAGGCTACTGTTGTGGCCGGCTGCTTCACAGATAATCCGCGGAATTGCTCCAGCAATGTATTCAAGGCACAGTCATGGCGTTTTGCCACGGTCTGGAATCCATCCAGAAGACCTCAAAGTAACTCCTCATGTCACCCAATGGTGGCTTTTTGGGAGGAGATGGCCTTGCGGAGCTGGTTTGAGTCTGCTGGGTCAGTCATGGCCAGTTTGTACTATCAGACCTCTGGATAAGACCCAGATGCAGACAGTTCGAAGTAACAAAAGTTTATAACAAAAACAGAGGGCAAGGGCAGGCAGAGGTCAGTAATCTAGAGCAGAGTCCGAAAGGTACAGAACAGCAGGCAGGCTCAGGGTCAGGGCAGGCAGAGTGGTCAAAACCAGGAAAACTAGAAAACAGGGACTGGAGAGGAGAGGAGTACGGGAAAAACGCTGGTAGACATGATGAGACAAGACGAACTGGCAACAGACAAACAGAGATCACGGGTATAAGTTCACAGGGGATAATGTTCTACTATCTAAGAATTTCGAATTTGTATCTCTAAATTTCAAGTCAGTATCTTGAAATTTTCACTTACATATCTAAAAATGTTGACTTAATATCTAGATTTTTTTGATACTATCCAAAAACTGTTTGATAGTAGCTCAAAATGTTTACATAGTATCTAAACATTTTAGATAGTATCTCGAAAAGTATCTTGATTTAAGTTTCTCAATTTTTTGATAATATCGACATTTGGGCTTCCATACATTATAGACAATAATGCTACCACAAAAATAGCAGGGGAAGACACTCAAAACACAAGCTATCCTCTTGTAAATTTACATTTTCCATTAATTTGGTATATATGATGAATCACAGGCCTACACAAACATGGTTCTGACCATCTTTTTATACAATTCATTCGGAAAGTATTCAGACCCCTTCCCTTTTTTCACATTTTGATACATTACAGACTTATTCTAAAAGGATTTAAATAAAAACAAATCCTCATCAATCTACACATAGCACCCCATAATGACAAAGCGAAAACAGTGTTTTCGATTTTTTTGCTAATTTGTTTCTACAATTTGATTGAAGTCCACCTGTGGTAAATTCAATTGATTGGACATGATTTGGAAAGGCACACACACCTGTCTATATAAGGTCCCACAGTTGACAGTGCATGTCAGAGCGAAAACCAAGCCATTTTGTCGAAGGAATTCTGTAAAGCTCCGAGACAAGATTGTGTCATCCGGGGAAGGGTACCAAAACATTTCTGCAGCATTGAAGAATCCCCAAGAACAGAGTGGTCTCCATGATTCTTACATGGAAGAAGTTTGGAACCACAAAGACTCTTCCTAGAGCTGGCCGCCCGGTCAAGCAATCGGGGGAGAAGGGCCTTGGTCAGGGAGGTGAACAAGAGCTCCAGAGTTCTTCTGAGGAGATGGGAGAACCTTCTAGAAGAACAACCATCTCTTCAGCACTCCACCAATCGGGGCTTTATGGTAGAGTGGCCAGACAGAAGCCACTCCTCAGTAAAAGGCACATGACAGCCCACTTGGAGTTTGCCAAAAGGCACTTAAAGGACTGTCAGACCATGAGAAACAATATTCTCTGGTCTGATGAAACCAAGATTGAACTCTTTGTCCTGAATGCCAAGCGTCACATCTGGAGGAAACCTGGCACCATACCTACGGTGAAGCATGGTAGAGGCAGCATCATGCTGTGGGGATGTTTTTCTGCGGCAGGGACTTGGAGACAAGTCATGATCGAGGGAAAGATGAACGGAGCAAAGTACAGAGAGATCCTTGATGAAAACCTGCTCCAAAGCTCTCAGGACCTCAGACTGGGGTGAAGGTTCACCTTCCAACAGGACAATGACTCTAAGCACACAGCCAAGACAACGCAGGAGTGGCTTCGGGACAAGTCTCTGAATGTCCTTGAGTGGCCGAGCCAGAGCCCGAACTTGAACCTAATCTAACATCTCTGGAGAGACCTGAAAATAGCTACGCTCCCCATCCAACCTGATAGAGCTTGAGAGGATCTGTAGAGAAGAATGGGAGAAACTCCCAAATACAGGTGTGCCAAGCTTGTAGCGTCACACCCAAGAAGACTCGAGACTGTAATCGCTGCCAAAGGTGCTTCAACAGGGCCTCCAGAGTGGCACAGCGGTCTAAGGCACTGCATCGCAGTGCTAGAGGCGTCACAACAGATCCGGGTTCGATCCCAGGCTGTGTCACAGCCGACTGGGAGACGGAGACCCATGAGGCGGTGTGTCGTCTGGGATAGGGTGTCGCTGGCTTCCTGGTTAAATGGGCAGTGCGGCATGGCGGTCGTGTTTTGGAGGACGCATGGCTCTCGGCCTTCACCTCTCCTGAGTCCGTACGGGAGTTGTAGCGATGGGACAATACTGTAACTACCAATTGGGGTGTAAAAGTTTTTTTTAAATAAAGGTACTTCAACAAAGTAAAGGGTCTGAATACTTATGTAAATGTGATATTTTAATTTTAATACATTTCCAAATATTTATAAAAAACTGTTTTTGCTTTGTCATTATGGGTTATTGTGTGTATATTAATGAGGGAAAATAATCAATTTTAGAATAAAGCTGTAACGTAACAAAATGTGGAAAAAGTCAAGGGGTCTGAATACTTTCCGAATGCACTGTATGGGATCTGGAGACTATCACTACACACAAAAAGCCCAAACAGCATTACAGTTTGTTCATTAATGCACAACTACCTAGCCTGCTCAATGGTCTTTAAAATCTTTTGGTGGCAAATACAGGTAAGGCTAAAGAGGCTTGATGTCGCTCTAATACTGGCTTTGATTGAGTCAGCAACTACAAACAGGCATACCCAAACTAAAGACTCAAAACCTAACAAAAGGCATCATGGCCACCAAACCAACCAGCAGCCTCACAGCTCTGCAAGCTGGGACACTGACTGATGACAAAGATTATGGATATACTGACAAGATACACTACATGACCAAAAGTAAGTAGACATCTGCTTGTTGAACATCTTATTCCAAAATCATCGGCCTTAATATGGAGTTGGTCCCCCCTTTGCTGCTATAACAGCCTCCACTATTCTGGGAAGGCTTTCCAATAGATGTTGGAACATTGAATGGAAGAAAGTCCCTGTAGCAGCCACAAGAGCATTAGTGAGGTCGGTCACTGATGTTGGGCGATTAGGCTTGGCTCGCAGTCGGTGTTCCAATTCATCCCAAAGGTCTTTGACTGGGGTGAGGTCAGGGCTCTGTGCAAGCCAGTCAAGTTCTTCCAAAACCTCTACAAACCATTTCTGTATGGACCTCGCTTTGTGCACGGGGGCATTGTCATGCTGAAATAAGAAAGCCTAAACCATGAAAAACAGCCCCAGACCATTATTCCTCATTCACCAAACTTTACAGTTGGCACTATGCATTGGTGCGTGTAGCATTCTCCTGGCATCCGCCAAACACAGATTTGTCCAAGCGTGATTCATCGCTCCGGAGAACGCGTTTCCACTGCTCCAAAGTACAATGTCGGCGAGCTTTACAGCACTCCAGCCGACGCTTGGGCATGGTGATCTTAGGCTTGTGTGCGGCTGCTCGGGCATGGAAACCCATTTCGTGTTTCAGTTCTTGTGCTGATGTTGCTTCCTGAGGCAGTTTGGAACTTGGTAGTGAGTGTTGCAACTGAGGACAGACGATTTTTACGTGCTTCAGTACTTGAAGGTCCCATTCTGTGAGCTTGTGTGGCCTACCACTTCACACCTGAGCCGTTGTTGCTCCTAGACATTTCCACTTCACAATAGCAACACTTATAGTTGACCAGTGCAGCTCTAGCAGGGCAGTAATTTGACAAACTGATTTGTTAGAAAGGTGGCATCCTATGACGGTGCCACATTGAAAGTCACTAAACTCGCCAGTAAGGTCATTTTACTGCCAATGTTTGTCTATGGAGATTGCATGGCTTTGTACTTGATTTTATACACCTGTCAGCAACGGGTGGGGCTGAAATAGACAAATCCACTAATTTGAAGGGTTGTACACATACTTTTGTTTATATAGTGTACATCTCTTTGCCCTAACAATTGGAGTTGTTGTCCACAAAGTGGCGTGGCGGGATGTCTAGCTCCCGCCTATCCTTTCTTTGGATTGGTGGGTACAGCTCATTATTGTAATCCTTTTTTAAATATTCGCTGAAGGTTGATAATGTCAACCGCCTGTATTCAATGGAGAGAGATGCTATGCTCCCAGCCTCATTTCATGAATATGCATAGCCATCTCTAGACTCCGAAATAAAGTGTCTTATCTCAAATTTGCTGTCGTACTTATATCAGTACACTCGTAAAATCTTAAGCATTACAAAACTTCCATTCGATCAAATAAACCTTTCGTAGAAAATAAGTATTTAATTATTTTGTTGACCAAATTCGACACGCTCTCATTGACCTCAATACAAAAACTCCTTGTTTGGTGGGCAAAACAATTAAAAAACTCTACATGCTTGAGGGTTTTCAGCTGAGTTGGGCCTCTCTTCCTCTTCCTAGCTGCTGACGATCTTCTTAATTGCCTGCACCTGATGTGCTTGTCAAGGCTTCCTGGCAGAGCACATCCCATGACCTGGTTGGTGCTACCACCTAGGGATGGAATGTGGAAGTGTATCCTAGTACTCTATTGCCTAACCGTGTACACTGCTAACACTAAACTACCCCCACCCCCCCAACCACCCAATAAAAAACATTAAGGCGAATGAGACGGAAGCTTAAATGTGTCCCATTCCTGCAGCATTTGATTTAATGGTGGAGTTATGCAATCTCTATTATTTTATTGATCCTCGCTACATGAGCAATGTTATAATTCCCAGCAAGTGGGTTAACCCTATTGGCACAATGCATAGGGTGTTTGCATTTTACACCAGCGCCCGGGTTTGCTTCCTGTCCAAATATAATACCATAAGCCACACAATTGCAGTGGGATCTGCTCCTACAATGTAGAATATTTAACATTTATTTTAGGCTAAAAAATCCTGTGTTGTCTGGGTGAAACCAAAGTCATTGTCCTAGCTTAACAGTTCTAGTCACAAGTTTGGAGACACCTACTCATTCAAGGGTTTTTCATTATTTTGCCATTTTTTACATTGTAGGATAATAGTGAAGTCATCAAAACTATGAAATAACACATAAGGAATAATTTAGTAGGTGAATGGATGATCTCTGCATGTGTGGTTCCCACCGTGAAACATGGAGGAGGATGTGTGATGGTGTGGTGGTGCTTTGCTGGTGACACTGTGATTTATATAGATGGCACACTTAACCAGCCATGCCATCTGGTTTGCGCTTAGTGGGACTGTCATTTTTTTCAACAGTACAATGACCCAACACCCCATCAGGCTATGTAAGGGCTAATTGAAGGAGAGTGATGGAGTGGTTACTTTTCTGGTTACCACTTGATTCCATATGTGTTATTTCATAGTTTTGATGTCTTCACTATTATTCTAAAATGTAGACATAGTACAAATAAAGAAAAACCCTTGAATGAGTAGGTGTGTCCAAACTTTTGACTCGTACTATATACAGTGTGGCAAAAAAGTATTTAGTCAGCCACCAATTGTGCAAGTTCTCCCACTTAAAAAGATGAGACATGCCTGTAATTTTCACCATAGGTACACTTCAACTATGACAGACAAAATGAGAAAAAGAAATCCAGAAAATCACATTGTAGGATTTTTTATGAATTTATTTGCAAATTATGGTGGAAAATCAGTATTTGGTCAATAACAAAAGTTTATTCCAATACTTTGTTATATACCCTTTGTTGGCATTGATAGAGGTCAAACGTTTTCTGTAAGTCTTCACAAGGTTTTCACACACTGTTGCTGGTATTTTGGCCCATTCCTCCATGCAGATCTCCTCTAGAGCAGTGATGTTTTGGGGCTGTTGCTGGGCAACACGGACTTTCAACTCCCTCCAAAGATTTTCTATGGGGTTGAGATCTGGAGACTGGCCAGGCCACTCCAGGACCTTGAAATGCTTCTTACGAAGCCACTCCTTCGTTGCCCGGGCGGTGAGTTTGGGATCATTGTCATGCTGAAAGACCCAGCCACGTTTCATCTTTAATGCCCTTGCTGATGGAAGGAGGTTTTCACTCAAAATCTCACGATACATGGCCCCATTCATTCTTTCCTTTACACGGATCAGTCGTACTGGTCCCTTTGCAGAAAAACAGCCCCAAAGCATGATGTTTCCACCCCCATGCTTCACAGTAGGTATGGTGTTCTTTGGATGCAACTCAGCATTCTTTGTCCTCCAAACACGACGAGTTGAGTTTTTACCAAAAAGTTATATTTTGGTTTCATCTGACCATATGACATTCTCCCAATCTTCTTCTGGATCATCCAAATGTGCTCTAGCAAACGTCAGACGGGCCTGGACATGTACTGGCTTAAGCAGGGGGACACGTCTGGCACTGCAGGATTTGAGTCCCTGGCGGCATAGTGTGTTACTGATGGTAGGCTTTGTTACTTTGGTCCCAGCTCTCTGCAGGTCATTCACTAGGTCCCCCCGTGTGGTTCTGGGATTTTTGCTCACCGTTCTTGTGATCATTTTGACCCCACGGGGTGAGATCTTGCGTGGAGCCCCAGATCGAGGGAGATTATCAGTGGTCTTCTATGTCTTCCATTTCCTAATAATTGCTCCCACAGTTGATTTCTTCAAACCAAGCTGCTTACCTATTGCAGATTCAGTCTTCCCAGCCTGGTGCAGGTCTACAATTTTGTTTCTGGTGTCCTTTGACAGCTCTTTGGTCTTGGCCATAGTGGAGTTTGGAGTGTGACTGTTTGAGGTTGTGGACAGGTGGCTTTTATACTGATAACAAGTTCAAACAGGTGTCATTAATACAGGTAACGAGTGGAGGACAGAGGAGCCTCTTAAAAAAGAAGTTACAGGTCTGTGAGAGCCAGAAATCTTGCTTGTTTGTAGGTGACCAAATACTTATTTTCCACCATAATTTGCAAATAAATTCATTAAAAATCCTACAATGTGATTTTCTGGATTTTTTTTCTCATTTTGTCTGTCATAGTTGAAGTGCACCTATGATGAAAATTACAGGCCTCTCATCGTTTTAAGTGGGAGAACTTGCACAATTGGTGGCTGACTAAATACTTTTTTGCCCCACTGTATATATATATATATATATATATATATATATATATACACAGTTGAAGTCGGAATTTTACATACACCTTAGCCAAATACATTTAAACTCAGTTTTTCACAATTCCTGACATTTAATCCTAGTAAAAATCCCCTGTCTTAAGTCAGTATCACTACTTTATTTTAAGAATGTGAAATGTGAGAATAATAGTAGAGAGAACGATTTATTTCAGATTTTATTTCTTTCATCACATTCCCAGTGGGTCAGAAGTTTACATACACTCAATTAGTATTTTGTTACATTGCCTTTAAATTGTTTAACTTGGGTCAAACGTTTCGGGTAGCCTTCCACAAACTTCCCACAATAAATTGGGTGAATTTTGGCCCATCTCTCCTGACAGAGCTGGTGTAATAAGTCAGGTTTGTAGGCCTCCATGCTCTCACATGCTTTTTCAGTTCTGCACACAAATTGTCTATGGGATTGAGGTCAGGACTTTGTGATGGCCACTCCAATACCTTGACAATACCTTGACAATATATCCATATCATGTTCTATCCTCATGATGCCATCTATTTTGTGAAGTGCACTAGTCCCTTCTGCAGCAAAGCACCCCCACAACATGATGCTGCCACCCCTGCGCTTCACGGTTGGGATGGTGTTCTTCAGCTTGCAAACCTCCCCCTTTTTCCTCCAAACATAACGATGGTCATTATGGCCAAACAGTTCTATTTTTGTTTCATCAGAACAGAGGATATTTCTCCAAAAAGTACAATATTTGTCCCCATCTGCAGTTGCAAACCGTAGTCTGGCTTTTATATGGCGGTTTTGGAGCAGTGGTTTCTTCCTTGCTGAGCGGCCTTTCAGGTTATGTCAATATAGGACTATTTTTATAGTGGATATAGATACTTTTGTACCTGTTTCCTCCAGAATCTTCACAAGGTCCTTTGCTGTTGTTCTGAGATTGATTTGCACTTTTCACACCAAAGTGTGTTCATCTCTAGGAGACAGAACGCGTCTCCTTCCTGAGCGATATGATGGCTGCGTCGTCCCATGGTGTTTATACTTGCGTACTATTGTTTGTATAGATGAACGTGGTACCTTCAGGCGTTTGGAAAAACAGTTTTTTTCTGAGGTCTTGGCTGATTTCTTTTGATTTTCCCATGATATCAAGCAAAGCGGCAGTGTGTTTGAAGGTAGGCCTTGAAATACAGACCCTGGCCTTTGTACGACAACGTTTTTGGTGGCCCACCTTAGTTCCTGACATCTCCGCGTTCGTCGCCACCTGCCGTGTGTGCCCAGAATAAAACTATGTCCTCCTTCTCCTTCAACCTCTTCCCAGTCCTCACCGCCCCTGGTCCCATATATCCCTGGACTTTGTCACGGGTCTCCATCCATCAGATGGCAACACCACTATCCTCACGATGGTGGATAGGTTAACCAAAACTGCCCATTTTATTCCCCTTCCCAAGTTACGCTCAGCCAAGGAAACGGCCCAGCTCATGGTGCAGCACGCCGGATCAATGGACTTCCGGTGAACATGGTCTCTGACCGCTGTCCTCATTTCTCATCCCGGTTCTGGAAGGTGTTCTGCACCCTCATTGGGGCATCGCCAGCCTGTCCTCCGGTTTTCATACCAAATCTAACGGCCAGTCGGAGCGAGCCAATCAGGACCTGGAGACGACTCTTCATTGCCTCGTCACCGCCAACCCCACCACCTGGAGCCAGCAACTCATGTGGGTGGAATACGCCCACAACACCCTTCCCTGCTCGGCCACTGGTCTCTCGCCGTTCAAGTGTTTCATGGGTTATCATCATCCGCTATTCCCTGAGCAGGAGGAAGAGGTCAGCATACCCCCGGCCCAGATGTTTGTCCGCCACTGTCGCCGTACCTGGAAGAGAGCCCGGTCCACCCTCCTCAAGACCACCTCCAGGTACCGGCGACAGGCCGCCACCGGACCCCTGCTCCCCGCTATCGTCTCGGGTAGAGGGTATGAGTGTTCACTCGGGATCTGCCCCTCTGGGTGGAGTCCCGCAAACTTTAGCCTTTCTCCATCTCTAATGCCCCTCTGCTTTTCGCCTTCTGTTGTCCCGCACTCTCCCGCACTCTCCCGCACTCTCCATATACGTCCCACTTTCCATGTATCTAGAATTAAAACCCTGTCTCACAGCCGTTGTCTCCTGTTTCCAGGCTCACTCTTCTCCCCGGTCTCATCGATGATCATCCGGCATACACAGTGAGGCGCCTCCTGAGTGTTCGACCTCGGGGCAGGGGATTCCAGTACCTGGTTGACTGGGAGGGTTAAGGAGAGGTGCTGGCTAGGAAACATTATGGACCCAGCCCTCATTGCTGAGTTCCGCTGCCGGCACCCTGGTCAACCAGGTACTTGCCCAGGTAGGACGCCAGGTGGCGCCCCTAGAGGGGAGGGTACTGTCACTGTCAGGTTTTGGCCAGGACTGTTCAGGTTTTGGTCACTAGGTGTCCCCATTGCACCTTTTTTGAACCTTTTGTTTTTTCCTTGCTCTAATTATTGTTTGCACCTGTAGGTCGTTCCCTTGTTTGGTATTTAAACCCTGTCTGTTCCTCAGTTCTTTGCTCAGTGTTTGTACGTTAGCACCCAGCCCCAGCTGTTAACTTTTTCTCTTGTTGGAGTTTCCAGAGATTCTCTGGTATTGTTCTTGTTTATTTTGGATGAGTCTTTTGAGGTTTGTTTTTTCCCTTGCTGTTCTTACCACTTTGTGGATTTTCTTTGTATTTTTGAAGATATCTATTTTTGTCTCTTGGCTTTTGTTTTGGACGTTGTGGATTTATATTTTTGCCGGAAGATCTTTCCTTTGATTAAACCACCGTCTCTTGTACTGCTGTGTCTGCCTCATCTTCTGGGTTCTGCCGATTTATTAGTGACTTTCTCACACCGGGTCCTGACAGTCACACCCTGATCTGTTTCACCTGTCTTGTGCTTGTCTCCGCCATGTGTCTCCCATTTGTCCCCATTATCTCCTGTGTATTTATAACTGCATTTTCTGTTTGTCTGTTGCCAGTTTGTCTTGTCAAGTCCTACCAGTGTGTTTTCCCGTTTTCGAGTTTCTATAGGTGCTGTTTTCTCATCCTCATGGTTTTGACCATTCTGCCTGCCCTGACCCTGAGTCTGCCTGCTGTTCTGTACCTATCTGACACTGCCCTAGATTACTGACCTCTGCCTGCCCTGAGCCTGCTTGCGGTTCTGTACTTTACTGACACTGCCCTAGATTACTGACCTCTGCCTGTCCTGACCCTGAGCCTGCCTCCCGTTCTGTACCTTACTGACACTGCTCTGGATTACTGACCTCTGCCTGCCCTTGACCTGTCGTTTGCCTGCTCCCTGTTTTGTAAATAAACATCTGTGATTCGAACGGTCTGCATCTGGGTCTCATCCGGAGGTCTGATATATGGTGTCCAATTGCACACAGGCTTTTATGGTCACACAAGGTGCTATTTGGGAATTAAAAATGAGTAGCCTTACAATTATTTACATTACAAGTTTTGAGCAAAATAACCATAACATTTCAAATAGATAGGAAGTTGCAGTTGTCAAAGATGAAGTTGCATTGAATCAAATTAATCAGATCCAATCATTTACCACCCATAGCGCGGAGTTCGCTATTTCATGTAGGCCTTCATCAGAGGATGGCAAAGGTCAATTTAAGCTATATACAGTACCAGTCAAAAGTTTGGACATACCTACTCACTCAAGGGTTTTTCTTTATTCGTACTATTTTCTACATTGTAGAATATTAGTGAAGACATCAAAACCATGAAATGTGGAATTATGTGAAAGCCCAAAAACGTTTTTAACAAATCAAAATCAATTTTATATTCTTGAGATTCTTCAAAGTAGCCACCCTTTGCCTTGACAGCTTTGCACACGCTTGGCATTCTCTCAATCAGCTTTATGAGGTAGTCAACTGGAATGCATTTTAATTAACAGGTGTGCCTTGTTAAAAGTTAATTGGTGGATTCTCTTTCCTTCTTAATGCGTTTGAGCCAATCAGTTGTGTTGTGAAAAGGTAGGGGTGGTATACAGAAGATAGCCCTATTTGGTAAAAGACCAAGTCCATATTATGGCAAGAACAACTAAAATAAGCAAAGAGAAATGACAGTACATTATTACTTTAAGACATGAAGGTCAGTCAATGTTTCTTTTTAGAGGAAAACATTTATTTAGGAAAACAGCTAATTTCCTGCAATTTTACACATTTTATTATGGGGCAGAGAAAAAATATATGCAGTTTTATAGATAATCATATGCTATTCAACACATTTTGCCATGAGGCTGAGAGGAAATGTTGCTGTTTAAAGCAAATTTCCTGCAATTCTACACATTTCGCCATGGGGCAGAGTTAAAAATGTGAAATAAACAATACAAATTAACAGTTAACATTACACTCACAGAAGTTCCAAAAGAATAAAGACATTTAAAATGGCATATTAAGTCTATATACAGTGTTGTAATGATGTGCAAATAGTTAAAGTACAAAAGGGAAAATAAATCAACATAAATATGGGTTGTATTTACAATGGTGTTTGTTGTTCACTGGCTGCCCTTTTCTTGTGGCAACAGGTCACAAATCTTGCTGCTGTGATGGCACACTGTGGTATTTCACCCAGTAGATATGGGAGTTTATCAAAATTGGGTTTGTTTTCAAATTCTTTGTGGATCTGTGTAATCTGAGGGAAATATGTGTTTCTAATATGGTCATACATTTGGCAGGAGGTTAGGAAGTGCAGCTCAGTTTCCACCTCATTTTGTGGGCAGTGTGCACATAGCCTGTCTTCTCTTGAGAGCCAGGTCTGTCTACGGCGGCTTTTCTCAATAGCAAGGCTATGTTCGCTAAGTTTGTACATAGTCAAAGCTTTCCTTAAGTTTGGGTCAGTCAAAGTGGTCAGGTATTCTGCCACTGTGTACTCTCTGGTTAGGGGCAAATAGCATTCTATTTTGCTCTGTGTTTTTGTTAATTCTTTCCAATGTATCAAGTAATTATCTTTTAGTTTTCTCATGATTTGGTTGGGTCTAATTGTGTTGCTGTCTTGTGGGGTCTGTTTATGTTTGTGAACAGAGCACCAGGACCAGCTTATTTAGGGGACTTATCTCCAGGTTCATCTCTCTGTAGGTGATGGCTTTGTTATGGAAGTTTGGGAATCGCTTCCTTTTAGGTAGTTGTAGGATTTAACGGCTCTTTTCTGGATTTAGATCATTAGCGCGTATCGGCCTAATTCTGCTCTGCATGCATTATTTGGTGTTTTACATTGTACACAGAGAATATTTTTGCAGAGTTCTGCATGCAGAGTCTCAATTTGGTGTTTGTCCCATTTTGTAAATTATTTTTGGTGAGCGGACCCCAGACCTCACAACCATAAAGGGCAATGGGTTCTATAACTGATTCAAGTATTTTTAGCCAGATCCTAATTGGTATGTCAAATTTTACGTTCCTTTTGATGGCATAGAAGGCCCTTCTTTCCTTGTTTCTCAGCTCGTTCACAGTTTTGTGGAAGTTACCTGTGGCGCTGATATTTAGGCCGAGGTATGTATCATCTTTTGTGTGCTCTAGGGCAACGGTGTCTAGATGGAATTTGTATTTGTGGTCCTTGCTACTGGACCTTTTTTGGAACACCATTTTTTTTTGTCTTACTGAGATTTACTGTCAGGGCCCAGGTCTGTCAGAATCTGTGCAGAAGATCTAGGTGCTGCTGTAGGCCCTCCTTGGTTGGTGACAGAAGCACCAGATCATCAGCAAACAGTAGACACTTGACTTCAGACTCTCTCTGTCTCTCTGACAGCATCTCAAACTCATTCTAAAAAGTTACCACTGCCCTTCTGCTCTCATTCACTCCCCTCATTCACTCCCCTCAAATTAGTTTTTCAAAACAAACCTGTCAGTGCTGATGGAGAAAAGGAGGTTAGGAGAGGGTGCCACTGTAGACTATTGAGATGTGCCCCTCTAAAATGGGATGAGAGATTGATGAAAAAGACATGAGGGAGTGAGGATTGGGCATTAAAGTACAGAAGAGCGCGATGAGAGAGTGGGCGAGAGTCTGAGGGACTGACAAGAGAAACTTGGGAGAGGGTGAAAGGATGAGTGAACGTTCAGTGATGTTGAGCTAGGTGTGTTTTAGGTGCACTAAGTGCAAATACCTGCATGCTATACTGATGATAATGTTGCCTACATTATCTGCTCTCGCTCCTTTACCCCTTGCTAAGTCTCTCTATTAATCCCCACTTTGTAAGCGCTGCTAACCTATAAACTGAATTTAAATTCTACATGTTGTCCTCACAAGAAGGGCTGACTTTGTTCTAAATGGGTGGAGAGATTTTATTCATGAGCTTTTACATCCTAAGTCTGAATTCAACCCATATAATGATCATCAGACTTGAATAAAGGGTTAAATAGAACTTAAGTACGAGGTCTATTCATGGATGTACTGTTTTTTGCTTCCATAAGCTTTAAGGTGACAAATGTTTGCCATGGAAGTAATAACACAGAGGCAGATTGTGTGAGTTGAGTTGAATGGGTGGAAATCAACCTCGACCTTGTTACGCAACAAACCAGTTTAATTATGCAAGCTAATTTGTGGGTGGCATGCGGTGGCACACCTTGAAAATTAGGCTCAGTGTGCTCATCTCAGAGTTGAGGCTCTCCGAAAAAAGCTCCAAGGTGCAATTTAAGGGACTCTCAGTCCCAGGCCTCGCATCCTCTGGTTACTTGTCACCGAGTGAGCTTAACCAATCAGTAGCCTGGGATCAGATGCCTTAGAAGGCATGGCAACAGAGCTTGAGGTCACTGAGGCGGAAAGGTACAATGAAGTAGAGAACAAATAATCTACAAGCTCACTAGCTCAAACACACACAAACAGTATGTTGGTGTGTGGAGAAGGATAGATCAACGGTTCCTCAATCAATCAAATGTGATGTGTATAGTTCTTTCTGCAAATAATCTGGGCCTAGATTCCCAACAAGCAAGCAGAAGCAGTGGCAAGGAACAACCTGCAGAGGCACCAGGCTCGAGAGAGGGAGTCCATTCTTTTGGCTGGCTGTGCAAAGGGTTCTCACACACACATTGGCCAAGTTTCCAACAGACAGAAGTGGTTGACACCCTTGACCTCCTGGTGTTCAGGATCTTCATCTCCACCGTGAGCATTGCGGGTTATGTAGTCCTGATCCTGTCTTTAGTACAGAACCAGATCTCCTGTCTGAAGACCTTCGAGGTGTTTCTCCCAGGCCTCACTGCCTCCAACCTCGTTGCCACCAACCACAACGTCATTGCGCTCTGTGTCCATCCTCACCACCTGGTCTTGCCGGCCGCTCAAGTCCTTCCCGGTGAGAGTAAAGTAGTATAGCAGCTGATGGCTAAAGTGCATTGCTAGGGCCTTCCTGAGACCTAGAAGTACTGTCACCCCAGATGGCTTAGCTTTTCTTGGTCAGTGGTGGGCTATTTCCAGGCTATTGCTAGTGCTTCTTGTTTCTTACACTGCGGAGGGTTATATGAGTTTGCGCCCTGGTCAGGCGGAGATAAAGTTATGTGTTTGGCTCTATTGGTTTGGAATGTTGGTGTTCGGCAAAATTGCCAGCATCCTCTTCACCGTCCTCTTCAGCATCTTCCGTTACCAGAGGCGTTGAGATCCTGAGACGAGGGGCAATTTACCCATCTTTCTGGACAACATCCGGTTGGCCTGGGCTGTGAGTAGGCTGTGTGTGATGCTAGCCATTCTCCTGGGAGCTCCTTCCCTATCTCATGAACCTGGACGGTCATATAGATAACTATACACATGACGGCAGCTGCCCTCCAGACTTCTTCCACTGTCCCAAGGAGAACTGCCTAACCAAGTCTACAAGTACCTTTATATTCTGCTCTGCAATCTGCTGCTTCTATTCATCGTCACCGCGACCAGCTGTCTCATTGTAAAAGTCTGTAAATCCCATGTAATCGGGAGAGGTTCCCCCTAACCACTGATCCAGAGTCAGATATTTTGTTATCCCTCTAGTCTAATGGTTTATAAGGTTAGTTTTGGGGGTAGAGTGATCTGATTCCAGATCTGTGGTCTTTGACCACACTTTTCTCAGGGGTGTCCAGCTGACACAAAACATGTAGGGGGTGGATCAGCTTTAATATTGCGGATAGATTGTTGCTTCCATCAATGTAATTGTCTGCATCATTTCCAATCCCCCAGTGTCTTGATATGTGTTTGTCTCACCTACTTTAGTTGAATGCACCTAATGCACCTAATGCACCTTGAATGCACCAGATGCTGCTAGAGTAGAGGAGGGTGGGGGTGTCAGCGTTAGGTGCAGCAGGGGGGCAGCCTCCGAGAAAGAAGGGGTGGTGGGCATCCTAGCAGCCATGGGGTTGTTCCAGATGGACTGGACCCTCCACTTGGTCCTCTACCTGGCCTTCAGCCCTTACGACTTCCCCTCCTCGTCCGAGGTGGAGTTCTTCATCACCACGTACTATACCACCATCAGCCGATATGTGTATGGGATAGGGAGCAACCTGTTTTCTCTGAAACACTTTAAGAAGTAATGGAAGAAAAAATATGTAGGCCTTAGCTTAGGTGTAAGGAGCAACCTATTTTCTTGGAGGCTCTGGAGTGTTAGGAGTGCAGTATGAGTATGGGATAGGGATAGGGAATAACCTGCTTTCTCTTAAACATTTAAAGAGGTTGAGGGTAATTTATCAACCCTAGGAGGTTTTAGGTATAGGTGATTGTCTATTTTCTGGATAAGGGTACTTTGAAAACACTTGCAATAGTGCAGCCTCACTATGATTATGCTTTCACTACTTGGTACAAACTATAAACAGCACACAATATAATAGCAAGGACGATACTGATTCTGAGCCCTCTGTCTCAGGTTGGCCCTTCTCAACTCAGAGAACTCTAGTGGCTAACAGGTGATAAAAGGGTTGTTCAATTGAAGTTGGGATTGGCCCACAAAATCTTATATGGCACAGTCCCCCAGTATCTGATTTTTTTTTTTTTACTTCAGCTAGGGACTCTTCGGACGCCACAAGAGGCAGAGCCATAGACTTTGTGCGATGTCGATTTAAGAGTTGTACTGGTCAGAACATGCTTTATATACGGCAGTGGTAGAGTGGAAAAAACTACTGGCTGCGATTAAAACAGTTTCTGCCAGTCATAGGTTCAAACACTCCTGCAAGGCTTGGTTAATGATGAGATAACCTTCTAGTGTTAACAACCCCCTAAATGTTTTTTTAATAAACAACTCTGCGCTGGTAGAGTTATTTGCTAGGTGTGTATATTTGCTTTTTTTGATACCGTGTATGTAAATATTTGAACTTTGTCTATGGTTGAATGTATGGCACAGATTTCCCATGACACTTGACTTTTCCCTAAAGCCCTTGCCTAGCAATAGAGGACCACAATGGAAACGAGTTTCTTGAGTTTTTTTGTTTATGTATCCTCAACAACTTTGGTATCTGTTGCTTGGTGTAACATTTTATGTATTTTATAAATTGTCAAATAAAATCGTAATGGGAACTATCAACCATGGTGTGTTGGGAGTGCAGTATGTGTATGGAATAGGAAATATTATATACTTCTCTAAAGCATTTTCAGACGTATTTGGGAAATGGATCCTTTATATTTTTTGGAAGAAACAAGGGTAAAGCTGTTTGTAAGTGTAAGGCCTGGGTGTCGGAGTGTGAAGAAAAAAGCGCAGGAGCAGCAATTGCAAAACAAATGCTCTTTAATAGAACACGGACAAATTAGGCCACCCTACTAACACACTGGGTGTACACTAATAAACTACCCCAGACACGTGGGGAATGAATAATGTCCAGAAACATGAAGCACAAAACCGACACCAACTTACATACAAACAATCCCGCACAAAGAAACGTGAATGCCGGCTGATTAAATAAACCCAACTAATTAACCCTCATACAAAACAGGTGCGCCCAATAAACACATAGGGAGGGGGAGAAAAGGATCAGTGGCAGTTAATAGGCCGGTGACGACGACCGCCGAACGCCACCCGAACGGGAAAGAGAGCCTGCCTCGGTCGAAGTCGTGACAGTAAGAGGATACTTTTATAGTTTGAAACAGAATTCAATAAAGAGCTCAGTAAAAGGAACAACTGACCATAACTGTAGTATATAGACATTTATTTGATAAAGGATTCACTGAATGAAGGAAATGTAGGACTTGGTATTAATAACATTTCTTTAAAAAATATATAATTTGACATGCAGGTTATTACATTATAAGCAGTTTTCAACTGGTACTGAATTGCAATACTTCAAATAAAGAAAGAAGAATACTTTGGATGAGTTTATCTGTCCAAGCAGGAGTTTGGTTCTAAAACAATATGTGTAGAAAGGGGACATTAAGACATAAGCGTTTTACCTGACTTTCTTTTCAGCGACAACTTGAAATGTGGCATACACGTTTTGTGCTCTTGTAGGAAGCAGTAACTCCCCATTGTTGACATATAGTTATCTATAACTGGGCTTATAACTTGTTAACTAACAAAGAATATCAACAAATGTGCACACACGTGGCTCTGTGCTCTGATCTGAAAAGCGCATTCACTCGCAGGTGATTGAAAGCCCCCGCCAATAGAATTCTAGCTCAACTTGTCCATCCTCTTTGACATCGAGCTGAAGGAACTGTTTGGGGCGGTTGTCGCCGCCATGCGGCACATGTGCAAATTTTGCAAGGAGGAAGGCAAAGCTTCAACTTCTGCCTGCCCAGTAGACTTGGGAACCTTGGCAACCCGCTCTACCCCTCCATGAGCCAAGGCTTCTCTGCTGGGAGAGGGCTACACTCAGGAGCCAGGGTTAAAATATAACTTGGTTCTATTTGTGACGCTTGGCGCGGTGGAAGTCCCGCCTTTCCCATCTCCTCATTGGTTTTTAGGAGCATGTACCCACGTGGGGGATTGAAAGATGAACTGACATCCATACTCCAGTCCAGTTGGTGGTAGTAATGCACCTTAAAGTTGGTTGCCAACCGCCATATAAAGTCCAAAGAAGAAGAAGAAGCCAGAAAGAGGAGAGATTATTAGAAACTAAGTCGGTTTACCCTTTTATCTGTGGATTAATTGTCTGAGTAGAGGACCTTGTGCATTTCAGGTAAAATAATAACCCAATGTTTATATCCCACGACAAATTAGCTAGCAACAGCAAGCTAGCTAGCTACATTTCCATAAATGTTGAATGCTTTTCGACCTGTCCCCAAATTAATATAGTTGGTTCAGAGTTCATTTTGATGTTTCAACCTGTGTGTCCTGATCGCGCCTGCTGTGGGTGGACAAAATCAGCATGCGCACGATGGAGCACGCGGACACACACCCGCTCCCAGTCTAGTCAGCATGTAACAGTAACCTAATGTAGCAGGCGTAAAAGAAACGCCTGAAATTAGATCATCTACATACTGGACTTGACAAGAAGAAAAAAAAACTGTCGGGGGAGGTTCTCTTCTGCACTGTTCAAGCAATCCAGTAAATGTGGAGGAGTTAAAATGGAGATAATTAAAAAAGACAATCACTCTTTACCTGGCTAAAAGAGAAGGAATATAATATCTATTGTTTACAGGAAACTCACACTGTACGTTGTACAGAAACGGGACTGGGAGGGAGAAATGTATTTCTGTCATGGGCAAAGAAGTTCAAAAGGGGTGATGATACTAATGAACTGTCACGGCCGTGAAAAGAAGAGGACCAAGGTGCAGCGTGGTGAGCGTACTTTTTCTCTTTATTTGGAAAAAGGACGCCGAACAAAACAACAAACACTACAAAAACAAACCGTGAAGCTAAAGGCTATGTGTGTAACGCCCTGGCCATAGAGAGGCAATTATTCTCTATTTTGGTTAGGCCAGGGTGTGACTAGGGTGGGCATTCTAGTTTCTTTATTTCTATGTTTTCTATTTCTTTGTGTTTGGCCGGGTGTGGTTCTCAATCAGAGGCAGCTGTCTATTGTTGTCTCTGATTGAGAACCATACTTAGGTAGCCCTTTTTTCCACCTGTCTTGGTGGGAAGTTGACTTTGTTTAGGGCACATAGCCTTTAGCTTCACGGTTTGTTTTTGTAGTGTTTATTCATTTTTATTAATTAAAGGAACATGTACGCTCACCACGCTGCACCTTGGTCCTCTTCTTTTCACGGCCATGACAATGTGCCCTAAACAAAAGTCAACTTCCCACAAAGACAGGTGGAAAAAGGGCTCAGTAAGAAGATCTCAGTAAGAAGATCTGATTTCACTATTACTGAAACAGGAACCCGGTGGCAAGTATAAAGATCCAGTCCACTTAAAAAACTGGAGGCCCCTTACACATCAATGTTGTGATGCAAAAAATCCTGTGAAAATGCATAGCTCATAGAATTAAAAAGTTTTTTTCAGATATTATTCATCCTGATGAGACAGGTTTTTCACATGGATGATACATTGGAGATAATATAAGACAATTACTTGAAACAATAGAACACTACGAAACATTGAAGAAACCAGGCGTGGTCTTCAAAGCAGATTTTGAAAAGGCCTTTGATAAAGTACAACTAGAATGTATATATAAATGCCTGGACTATTTTAATTTTGGTGAATCTCTTATACAATGGGTTGAAGTTATGTATAGCAACCCCAGTAATGGTTACTTCTCAGAAAGTATTGACTGTCCAGAGGAGTTAAACAAGGTTTTACACTGTCTCCATATCTATTTGTTATGGCCATTGAAATGTTAGCTATTAAAATCAGATTCAACAATAATATCAAGGGGTTAGTAATCCAGGACTTAAAAATAAAAGTGTCAATGTAAGCCAATGACTCTAGTTCTCTCTTAAATCCTCAATCTGGATCCCTTCACAATCTCAATGGAGATCTAGATAATTTCTCAAGCCTCTCTGGTCTTAAACCTAATTAAGTGTAGCATATAACATATTCGATCATTAAAATACACTTTTACATTTACATTACCCTGTAGTTTACCAATAAAATGGTCTGATGATGAAGTAGACATGCACTACAGACCAAAAGTTTTGGAACACCTACTCATTCAAGGGTTTTTCGTTATTTGTATTATTTTCTACATAGTAGAATAATAGTGAAGACATCAAAAGTAACCAAAAAAGTGTAAAACAAATCAAAATGTATTTTATATTTGAGATTCTTCAAATAGCCACCCTTTGCTTTGATGACAGCTTTGCACAATCTTGGCATTCTCTCAAACAGCTTCATGAGGAATGCTTTCCCAACAGTCTTAACTTCTTTGGGGTAGGGAGCAGTATTTTCACGTCCGGATGAAAAGCGTGCCCAGAGTAAACGGCCTGCTACTCAGCCATAAAAGCTAGAATATGCATATTATTAGTAGATTTGGATAGAAAACACTCTGAAGATTCTAAAACTGTTTGAATGATGTTTGTGAGTATAACAGAACTCATATGGCAGGCAAAAACCTGAGAAAAAATCCAACCAGGAAGCGGGAAATCTGAGGTTGGTCGATTTTCAACTCAGCTCCTATTGAAGATACAGTGGGATATTGGTAAGCTAAGGCTCCACTAGATGTCAACAGTCTTTAGAACCTTGTCTGATGCTTCTACTGTGAAGTGGGGCCGAATGAGAGGGGATTGAGTAAGGTCTGCCATGAGCTGAACATGCGCTGACCATGCGCGTTCATGTGAGAGAGAGCTCTGTTCCATCGCACTTCTGAAGACAAAGGAATTCTCCGGTTGGAACATTATTGAAGAATTATGTTAAAAACATCCTAGAGATTGATTCAATACTTCGTTTGTCATATTTTTATGGACTGTAATATAACTTTAACTTTTTGTCTGTACTTTCCGCTGGACTTGCCCGCGCGTCGTGAGTTTGGAAAGTGTACTGAACGCTAGAACAACAAGGAGGAATTTGGACATAAATGATGGACATTATCGAACAAAACAAACATTTATTGTGGAACTGGGATTCCTGGGAGTGCATTCTGATGAAGATCATCAAAGGTAAGTGAATGTTTATAATGTTATTTCTGACTTCTGTTGACTGCACAATATGGCGGATATATTATTGTCTTGATTGGGCTCTGAGCGCTGACCTCAGATTATTGCATGGTTTGCTTTTTCCGTAAAGCTTTTTTGAAATCTGACAGCGGTTGCATTAAGGAGAAGTATATATCTAATTCCATGCATAACACTTGTATTTTCATCAACATTTATAATGAGTATTTCTGTAAATTGATGTGGCTCTCTGCAAAATCACTGGATATTTTGGAACTACTGAACGTAATGCGCCAATGTAAACTCAGATTTTTGGATATAAATATGAACTTTACCGAACAAAACATACATGTATTGTGTAACATGAAGTCCTATGAGAGTCATCTGATGAAGATCATCAAAGGTTAGTGATAAATTTTATCTATATTTCTGCTTTTTGTGAATCCTCTCTTTGGCTGGAAAAATGGCTGTGTTATTCTGTGAAGAGGCATTCACCTAACATAATCGTTTGGTTTGCTTTCGTCGTAAAGCCTTTTTGAAATCGGACACTGTGGCTGGATTTACAACAAGTATATCTTTAAAAAGGTGTAAAATACATGTATATGTTTGAGGAATTTTAATTATGGGATTTCTGTTGTTTTCAATTTGGCGCCCTGCAGTTTCACTGGCTGTTGAAGAGGTGGGACGCTGCCGTCCCACGTACCATAGAGAGGTTAAAGGAGTTCCCACATATGCTGAGCACTTGTTGGCTGCTTTTCCTTCACTCTGCTGTCCAACTCATCCCATCAATCTTCCTTTGGTTTTAGGTCGGGTGATTGTGGAGGACAGGACATCTGATGTAGCACTCCATCACTCTTCTTATTGGTCAAATAGCCCTTACACAGCATGGAGGTGTGATTTGGGTCATTGTCCTGTTGAAAAACAAATTATAGTTCCACTCAACGCAAACCAGACGGGATGGCGTATTGCTGCAGAATTCTGTGTCAGCCATGCTGGTTAAGTATGCCTTGAATTCTAAATAACTCACAGACAGTGTTACCAGCAAAGCACCCCACACCATCGCACCTCCTCCTCCATGCTTCATGGTGGGAACCACACATGTGGAGATCTCCATGTGTTCACTTACTCTGCGTCTCACAAAGACACAGCGGTTAGAACCAAAAATCTGAACTTTGTACTCATCAGACCAAAGGACAGATTTACACTGGTCTAACGTCCATTGCTTGTGTTTCTTGGCTCAAGCAAGTCTCTTCTTCTTATTGATGTTCTTTAGGAGTGGTTTCTTTGAAGCAATTCGACCATGAAGGCCTGATTCACGCAGTCTCATTTGAACTGTTGATGTTGAGATGTGTCTGTTACTTGAACTCTGTGAAGCATTTATTTGGGCTGCAATTTGAGGTGCAGTTACCTCAAATGATCTTATCCTCTGCAGCAGAGGTAACTCTGGGTCTTCCTTTCCTGTGTCGGTCCTCATGAGAGACAGTTTCATTGTAGCGCTTTAATGGTTTCTGCGACTGCACTTGAAGAAACTTTCAAAGTTCTTGAAATGTTCTGGATTGACTGACCTTCAAGTCTTAAAACCTTATTGGGATAGGCTTCCCATCAACAGGACAGTTAAATCATTCAACGCCGTGTGTCACAATCGCAGATTTTAGAGAAACAACAAATGTCGGTACATATACAGTTGAAGTCGGAAGTTTACATACACTTATGTTGGAATCATTAAAACTGTTTTTTCAACCACTCCAAAAATTTCTTGTTAACAAACTATAGTTTTGGCAAGTCGGTTAGGACATCTACTTTGTGCATGACACAAGTAATTTTTCCAACAACAGACAGACAGATTATTTCACTTATAATTCACTGTATCACAATTCCAGTGGGTCAGAAATTTAAATACACTAAGTTGACGGTGCCTTTAAACAGCTTGGAACATTCCAGAAAATTATGTCATGGCTTTACAAGCTTCTGATATGCTAATTGACATCATTTGAGTCAATTGGAAGTGTACCTGTGGATGTATTTCAATGCCTACCTTCAAACTCAGTGCCTCTTTGCTTGACATCATGGGAAAAATCTAAAGAAATGTTAGACCTCCACAAAATCAGACAAAAAATGTTAGACCTCCACAAGTCTGTTTCATCCTTGGGAGCAATTTCCAAACGTCTGAAGGTACCACGTTCATCTGTACAAACAATAGTACGCAAGTATAAACACCATGGGACCACGCAGCCGTCCTACCGCTCAGGAAGGAGACGCATTCTGTCTCCTAGAGATGAATGTACTTTGGTGCGAAAAGTGCAAATCAATCCCAGAACAACAGCAAAGGACCTTGTGAAGATGCTGGAGGAAACAGGTACAAAAGTATCTATATCCACAGTAATTCGAGTCCTATATCGACATAACCTGAAAGGTCGCTCAGCAAGGAAGAAGCCACTGCTTCAAAACCGCCATAAAAAAAGGCAGACTACAGTGTGCAACTGCAAATGGGGACAAAGATCATACTTTTTGGAGAAATGTCCTCTGGTCTGATGAAACAAAAATAGAGCTGTTTGGCCATAATGACCATCGTTATGTTTGGTGGAAAAATGGAGATGCTTGCAAGCCAAAGAACACCATCCCAACCGTGAAGCACGGGGGTGGCAGCATCATGTTGTGGGGGTGCTTTGCTGCAGGAGGGACTGGTGCACTTCACAAAATAGATGGCATCATGAGGATGGACAATTATGTGGATATATTGAAGCAACATCTCAAGACATCAGTCAGGAAGTTAAAGCTTGGTCGCAAATGGGTCTTTCAAATGGACAATGACCCCAAGCATACTTCCAAAGTTGTGTCAAAATGGCTTAAGGACAACAAAGTCAAGGTATTGGAGTGGCCATCACAAAGCCCTGACCTCAATCCCATAGAAAATTTGTGGGCAGAACTAAAAAAGAGTGTGTGAGCAAGGAGGAATACAAACTAGAGGTTGACCGATTATGATTTTTCAACGCCGATACCGATTCCGATTATTGTGGGACCTTTAAAAAAAGGCCGATACCGATTAATCGGCCGATTTTTTTTATTGGTAATAATGACAATTACAACAATACTGAATGAACACTTATTTTAACTTAATATAATACATCAATAAAATCAATTTAGCCTCAAATAAATAATGATGCATGTTCAATTTGGTTTAAATAATGCAAAAACAAAGTGTAGGAGAAGAAAGTAAAAGTGCAATATGTGCCATGTAAGAAAGCTAACGTTTCAGTTCCTTGCTCAGAACATGAGAACATATGAAAGCTGGCGGTTCCTTTTAACATGAGTCTTCAATATTCCCAGGTAAGAGGTTTTAGGTTGTAGTTATTATAGGAATTATAGGACTATTTCTCTCTATGCGATTTGTATTTCATATACCTTTGACTATTGGATGTTCTTATAGGCACTTTAGTATTGCCAGTGTAACAGTATAGCTTCCATCCCTCTCCTCGCAGCTACCTGGGCTCGAACCATGAACACATCGACAACAGCCACCCTCGAAGCAGCAGAGCAAGGGGAACAACTACTCCAAGTCTCAGAGCGAGTGACGTTTGAAACGCTATTAGCGCGCACCCCGCTAACTAGCTAGCAATTTCACATCGGTTACACCAGCCTAATCTCGGGAGTTGATAGGCTTGAAGTCATAAACAGAGCAATGCTTGAAGCATTGCGAAGAGCTGCTGGCAAAACGCACGAAAATGCTGTTTGAATGAATGCTGACGAGCCTGCTGGTGCCTACCATCTCTCAGTCAGACTGCTCAATCAAATCATAGACTTAATTATAACATAATAACACACAGAAATACGAGCCTTAGGTCATTAATATGGTTGAATCCAGAAACTATCATCTCGAAAACAAAACGTTTATTCTTTCAGTGAAATACGGAACCGTTCCGTATATTATCTAACGGGTGGCATCCATAAGTCTGAATATTCCTGTTACATTGCACAACCTTCAATGTTATGTCATAATTACGTAAAATTCTGGCAAATTAGTTCGCAACGAGCCAGGCGGCCCAAACTGTTGCATATACTCTGACTCTGCGTGCAATGAACGCAAGAGAAGTGACACAATTTCACCTGGTTAGTATTGCCTGCTAACCTGGATTTCTTTTAGCTAAATATGCAGGTTTAAAAATATATACTTCTGTGTATTGATTTTAAGAAAGGCATTGATGTTTATGGTTAGGTACACGTTGGAGCAACGACAGTCCTTTTTCGCGAATGCGCACCGCATCGATTATATGCAACGCAGAACATGCTAGATAAACTAGTAATATCATCAACCATGTGAGTTATAACTAGTGATTATGATTGGTTGATTGATCGTTTTTTATAAGATAAGTATAATGCTAGCTAGCAACTTACCTTGGCTTCTTACTGCATTCACGAAACAGGCGGGCTCCTCGTGAGGTAGGTGGTTAGAGCGCTGGACTAGTTATCCGTAAGGTTGCAAGATTGAATCAGATAAAATAATGGTTAAAAGCCTGGGTAAAAGACTTGCTGGGACCAAAATTGGCATGAATGATCAGTTTCCGAAAGAAATTGCAGAACGGCGCAAAGTTCTGTATCCAATTTTCAAAGAAAATAGAGTAAAAGTGTAACGGTCCTGACCTGTTTTATGTTTTTTTTTTTATGTGTTTAGGTCAGGGCATGTGTTTTGGGTGGGCAGTCTATGTTATCTGTTTCTATGTTGGTTTTGGTTGCCTGGTATGGCTCTTAATTAGAGGCAGGTGTTTTGCGTTCTCCTCTAATTAAGAGTCATATTTAGGTAGGGTGTTCTCACTGTTTGTTTGTGGGTGATTGTCTCCTGTGTCTGTGTCGATGTTACACCATACGGGAATGTTTCGGTTTGTTCGTGCGTTTATGTAGTCTGTTCCTGTGTCAGCGTGCTTCGTGTATTTGTAAGTTCGTTTGTTCAGGTCTGTCTACATCGTTTTGTTATTTTGTTAGTTATATCAAGTATAGTTCGTTTTCGTCTTTGTCTGTTTTGTTTATTTAATAAATCATCATGTATTCACAACCCGCTGCGCCTTGGCTCGATCACTACTCCACCTCTTCTTATGAAGAGAGAGAGGAACGCCGTTACAAAAAGCGAAACGAGTAGCTCTCGTCGTTGATAAACTATATATTGATAACCAGTTGTTCAGAGACACAAAGACTACTCCATGGTTATTTTAAAAATTACAAAGTTCTCATAGATGAGGAAAATAAACACAATTCAAGCCCGGTTATTGATTGTAACAATACAATACAAAATATAGCTTTTCTATAAATCTTCAAATCTTCATATATAACACAAGCACTATTTCTACATAGTGAAGATAAAAACTAAGTAAACAGAAAGCACAGTATGTGTGGATGGTGTGGTGTGTGTTTATTTTTATTTGTTATGTTTGGAAAGTTGAGTGAGTGAGTAATGAAATAGTTGCATATCCCAGAGCCAGTGTATTGCTGTGGGCCAGGTATGAGAGGGCTTTCAATGTTGTTCAGATGATGGATATACTTTTATAATGAATTATACGTCTTATTTATTTATTGTCCTATCATGGGGAACTACATTTTTAAAATAAATTATATCTAATTATTTATTATCCTATTTTAATGGTACGGTCCATGGCCCTATACCCTAGACACCCACATGAATGGCCCAGATACTAAGGAGAAGTCCCTAACTGTTTTATGTGCATGCTGTAAGCGGTCTGTATGCAGCCAAAATGAGGTCAGGGACCAAGAGCAGCACTGCCCCCTCAAGATTCTGAGCCTGCTTGGCAGGGTTGGTCCTGCAAAGCCAAAGCCCCCTAAAGGGAGAGCATAATAAACAAGGAAATTCTCAAAGCTGCTAATGAGAACCTTGACGACCTTGTACCTAGCCGGTGGGGATTCCGGTGGGGTGCCCCCACCCAGGCAGTGGCAGTGCTGGCAACACTAGCTGCAGTAACCCATGGGGAGGGGGTCACACTCGGACATTCAGAGAGGGGGTATATTATTGTGGCCCTGGTGACACGAAATCAAGTCGGACTGCATGGAGATGCTTGGGAACATGGTCAAAATGGATGACCGTATTGTGGGTGTTTCAGGAAGAAGGTGTACATTTGACCTCCATCATTTAGGATGTGACAATGGTAAATAAATCTCTAAATTTATGCTCATTTTTTGCGCGGTCTTGCAGGCCTTCTCATGCAGCTGCAACTGCAAGTACATTTGTAAATCATGATCCATCTTGAGTTGGGCTCTGGGATGGTGCAATTGTTGAGAGGGTGAGCTTATGGTTGTGTGGGGGTAAGGGCTGAATGTGTGTGGGTGTATGTGTGTATCCCACAACTGTTGCGAAGGAAGAAGTAAAAGATGTTAGGGACTATAGAGGATGATTCACAGCAATATGTAATAAAAATAGAGGTGAGGGCGATGGAAATGCATTTGGCAATGGATCTGCTTCGGTTCGGTGGATGGCGCTGTGTGCACTTTTCGAAGGATGGATCCCAGTCGGTCCGGGGCTGTGCGATGCGGGGGGTCGGGGGTGGTCTGCCGGGCATTGGGATGACAACCCAACTCGAGATGGGGGCTTTTGGCGGGTGGAATAGTGGGGACCAATTGGAGGTTTGCTTAGTGGAGATGCAAATGTCATGGTACAACTATATAGACACTCAATCATTATGTTACTTTTTAATAGGACGTTTACAAACATATATTTTGATAAAAATAATTGAAAGGTGTGTCTCATTATGGTAAGTGGTGAAATAAGTAGAGCCAGTTACAATTGTAATGGCTTAGCAGATAAGAAAAGACGATCAGTATTTACCTGGCTAAAAGAGAAGGATTATAATATCTACTGTTTACAGGAAACCCATTCGACAGTTTTAGATGAAGTTTTGTGGAAAAAGAACTGGGGGGGCGAAATATATTTCTCCCATGGGCAAAGAAATTCAAAAGGGGTGATGGTTTAAATTAATAATAACTTTGATCCAAATGTGCAACTTGTCCAAACAGATCCTCAAGGTAGATGGATTATTTTAAATATGTTATTGGACAATAAACATATATGGCTTATTAACCTATACGGTCCGAATAATGATTATCCAAGCTTCTTTGACAATATATATAAGAATGTATCAACTCTACAAGCAACACTAGACTCTATTATTATAGTGGGAGATTTTAATACGGTCTTAAATTCCTCTATGGACCGGAAAGGAAATCACACTACAAACTATCACCCTCAGGCACTTAAGGAAATCAGGAATGTCATGGATATATTGGAATTAGTGGATATATGGAGACTGCGGTCGGACCATCACATAATTGGCATATATATTACTCTTACAGAATTTCCACGTGGGCGAGGATATTGGAAATTTAATCAAAGCCTACTAGATGATAAATTGTTTAGAACTAGGACAGAAGAATTTATAACTGACTTTTTTAGACATAACATAGGTACAGCAGATCCCCATATTGTATGGGACACTTTTAAGTGTGGCTTTAGAGGCCATGCAATTCATTACTCATCTATAAAACAAAAGCAATTTCGATCAAAAGAGTCCATATTAACAAAGGAAATTGAAGGACTAACAGTACAGTTAGATAACAATAAAAACGGTACCATAGAGGCACAGAATAAGTTAGAGGAAAAACAAAAAGAAATGGAGGAACTTATTCAAGAAAGATCCAGTGTAATATATTACAAAAATAAAGCGAACTGGATGGAATATGGGGAAAAATGCACCAAATTATTTTTCAATCTTCAATATAGAAATGCTACCAAAAAAAACGTATTAAAACTTGTTACAAATGATGGAGTCACGCATGATTCACCAAATTATATTTTGAAAGACGAAGTAAAGTACTTTAAGAATATATTTTCGTTTCAGGCTCCTCCATCTCCACTAACTGAAACTAATTGTCTGGATTTTTCCCCTAATAATAATGTAAAATTAACATCTGTACAGAAAGACTCATGTGAAGGCCTAATTACAGAGGAGGAACTACTTGATGCAATTGGGGCCTTTAAGGATGGGAAAACTCCAGGACTGGATGGCATACCAGTGGAAGTATACAAACATTTTTTTGATATACTCAAAGGACCATTATTAGCTTGTTTAAACCACTCCTATATAAATGATAGATTATCAGACACGCAACAAGAAGGTGTGATATCATTATTACTGAAACAGGACCCAAGTGGTATATATAAAGATCCAGTCCATTTAAAAAATTGGAGACCTCTTACACTTCAGTGTTGTGATGCAAAAATCCTAGCAAAATGCTTGGCGCATAGAATAAAAAAAGTTTTGTCAGATATTATTCATCCTAATCAGACAGGTTTTTTACATGGACGATACATTGGAGATAATATAAGGCAAGTACTGGAAACAATAGAACACTATGAAATATCGGGGACACCAGGCCTGGTTTTCATAGCTGATTTTGAAAAGGCTTTTGATAAAGTACGACTGGAGTTTATATATAAATGCCTAGAATATTTCAATTTTGGGGAATCTCTTATAAAATGGGTAAAAATTATGTATAGTAACCCTAGGTGTAAAATAGTAAATAATGGCTACATCTCAGAAAGTTTTAAACTATCTAGAGGAGTAAAACAAGGTTGTCCACTATCGGCATATCTATTTATTATTCCCATCGAAATGTTAGCTGTTAAAATTAGATCAAACATTAATATTAAGGGATTAGAAATCCAGGGCCTAAAAAGTAAGGTGTCATTGTACGCTGATGATTCATGTTTTCTTTTAAAACCACAACTAGAATCTCTCCACGGCCTCTTAGAGAATCTAGATACATTTGCTATCCTCTCTGGATTAAAACCAAATTATGATAAATGTACCATATTACGTATTGGATCACTAAAAAATACACATTTTACATTGCCATGTAGTCTACCAATTAAATGGTCTGACGGTGATGTGGACATACTCGTATACAAATCCAAAAGAAAGAAATGATCTCACTCCAATAAATTTTTATAGAAAGTTAGCAAAAATAGATAAGATCTTGCTACCATGGAAAGGAAAATACCTGTCTATTTGTGGAAAAATCACCCTGATTAACTCTTTAATCATATCACAGTTTACCTATTTGCTTATGGTTTTGCCTACACCTAGTGACCTGCTTTTTAAATTATATGAACAAAAAATATTCAATTTTATTTGGAACGGCAAGCCAGATAAAATTAAAAGGGCCTATTTATATAACAAATATGAATTCGGAGGGCAGAAATTATTAAATATTAAAGCATTAGACCTCTCACTAAAGGCATCAGTCATACAAAAGTTATACTTAAATCCAAACTGGTTCTCTAGTAGATTGGTACGAATGTCTCATCCTATGTTCAAGAAGGGCCTTTTTCCCTTTATTCAGATTACACCTGCTCACTTTTGGTTGCTTGAAAAGGAAATAATCTCCAAAATATCCTTATTTTTTAAGCAAGCCTTAGAAAGTTGGTTGCAATTTCAGTTTAATCCACCTGAAAGGACGGAACAAATAGTACAACAAATCTTGTGGTTAAATTCAAATATAGTAATTGATAAAAAAAACTATTTATCGAAGAAATGTTTAAAAAAGGTATAATTTTTGTGAATGATATCATAAATAGGACTGGTGGAGTAATGTCACACATGCAGCTAACACAGACATATGGAAATGTCTGCTCTACCCAAAATTACAACCAATTAATTGCAGCATTACCACAAAAATGGAAGAGGCAGGTGGAAGGGGATAAAAGTAAGGAACTTGTATGTCGGCCTTATATTAAAGAACATAAATGGTTAAAGAAAAGTGTGATAAATAAAAACATATACCAATTTCATTTAAGGACCAAAAAACTTACAGCTGTGCCATATAAATTGCAAAATAGTTGGGAAGAGATTTTCGATGTACCCATTCCATGGCACATGGTTTATGAATTGATACGCAAAACAACGCCGGATTCAAAACTTCGAATTTTTCAATTTAAATTATTGTACAAAATTCTTGCAACTAATAGAATGTTTTATATATATGGGGGATACAATCTTCCCAGCTCTGTAGATTCTGCTGTGAGGAGGCAGAGTCATTAGACCATTTATTTTGGTATTGTCCACATGTAGCTCGTTTTTGGTCACAGGTCCAGGAATGGTTGAAGAATTGCAACATTTGCGTAGAACTAACGCTACAGATAGCAATACTGGGGGATTTGAAAAGCCATAGTCAATCAATCAATAATATAATAATTATTTTAGCAAAAATGTTTATTTTTAATTTACAATCCGTGGAAGCTATGAGAATAGGAAGATTCAAATCTTTTGTGAAGCATCACAGCACAGTTGAAAAATATATGGCAAATAAAAATCCGAAATGGATGATGTTGGAAGATAGATGGGAAAGGTTGAGTGGAGCTGAAGGGTGGGACTAATAACAAGATAAACAATGTAGGGCATACGGGATCTGTGAAATGTGTATAGGTGCGGAGCTATTGTGAAATAGCACAGTTACAAGTGGAAATCAAACTGGATGGACAACAGAAATAGAGGAAGGACTAAGAACAAACAAGAGAGAACTATTATAAAGTAGACTGTGTCTGTAAAATGTGTATAAAATGTATAAATTGAAGGTAAAAACAGAAATGTTTATCAGTTTACTCCAATTGGGGGATCGGTGGTAGGGTTTGCGGGGAATAATAATAAAGGTATACTCTTTAAAAAAGTATGTATGTCTATGTAGGTATGTGTATGTATATATGTGTATATGTATGCATACGTGAATGGATATATATATTTACCCCAAAAAATATGGGGGATTGGAAATGAGGCAGACAATTACATTGGAAGCAACATTCTTTCCGCAATATTAAGCTGATCCACCCCCCCCAAAAAAAAGAAGAAAAAAAAAAAAAAGATTGAATCCCTGAGCTGACAAGGTAAAAATCTGTCGTTCTGCCCATGAACAAGGCAGTTAACCCACCGTTCCTAGGCCGTCATTGAAAATAAGAATGTGTTCTTAACTGACTTGCCTAGTTAAATAAAGGTGTAAAAAAATAAATAATAATAATCGGCAAAATCGGCGTCCATAATTACCGATTTCCGATTGTTATGAAAACTTGAAATCGGCCCTAATTAATCGGCCATTCCGATTAATCGGTCAACCTCTACTACAAACCTGACTGTTACACCAGCTCTGTCAGGAGGAATGGGACAAAATTCACCCAACTTATTGTGGGAAGCTTGTGGAAGGCTACCCAAAACGTTTGACCCAAGTTAAACAATTTAAAGGCAATGCTACCAAATACTAATTGAGTGTATGTAAAATTCTGACCCACTGGGAATGTGATGAAAGAAATAAAAGCTGAAATAAATAATTCTCTCTACTATTATTCTGACATTTCACATTCTTAAAATAAAGTGGTGATCCTTACTGACCTAAGACAGGGAGTTTTTACTAGGATTAAATGTCAGGAATTGTGAAAAACAGAGTTTAAGGTGTATGTAACGTTCCGACTTCATCTGTAAGTGTCTTATATTGGCTGAAAGTTAAAATTCTTGTTAATATAACTGCACTGTCCAACTTACAGTAGCTATTACTGTGAAAAAAATGTCATGCTATTGTTTGAGGAGAGCTCCTAACAACAAAATACTTTTTTTCACAGCGATAAGTTTGATAAATTCACCTCTGAAGGTGAAATGTGTACTTTCATTCAGAAACCTTGCTCTGATTTATCATCTAAAGGGCCCCAGTGATCACATGAAGTGTCGTTTTGTTAGATAAAATCATTTTTTATATCCTAAAAAGTTCCATATAGCATGCACAATCGATTTTGTTTTTCCACTCATTCATTTTGCAAAGAAAGGAATCTGTGAAAATCAACTAACCCTAAACGTTGTTTCAACCAGTCAAATCATGTTCATATTTATTCCTCAGAGATCCTAGAACATAACCAGACTTCACTATATCATTAGGGGTGTAGTAAATCCTATAGGACACCCAATTTGGTCAGAGTGCGATGCCTTCATGGCTCGCCAATGACGCGGGCATTCTTCACTTGATTGACTGTAACTGTCAAATAAGCACCAATCGGGGTCAACATTTTAATAAAGGGGGCTATCCCTAAGAAGTTTTAAAGTAATGATGGACTGTTGTTTCTCGTTGCTTATTTGAGCTGTTCTTGCCATAATATGGACTTGGTATTTTACCAAATAGGGCTATTTACTGTATGCCACCCCCACCTTATCACAAAACTGATTGGCTCAAATGCATTAAGAAGGAAATAAATTCCACAAATTAACTTTTTACAAGGCACACCTGTCAATTGAAATGCATTCCAGGTGACTACCTCATGAAGCTGGTTGAGAGAATGCCAAGAGTGTGCAAAGCTGTCATCAAGTCAAAGGGTGGTTACTTTGAAGAATTTCAAAAAATATATATTTAGATTTAAAAAAATACTTTTTTGGTTACTACATGATTCCATATGTGTTATTTCATAGTTTTGATGTCTTCACTATTATTCTACAATGTAGAAAATAGGTGTGTGTCATACTCCCTCTCCTGTGCTCTAGGTCACCAGGCTGCTCATTATTACGCACACCTGTCACCATCGTTAACGCGCACCAGCGCCTCATCAGACTCACCTGGACTTCATCACCTTCTTGTTTACCTTCCATACATCTGCCACTCCTTTTGGTTCCTTCCTCAGGCGTTATTGGTTTTTGTTCTGTTGTTTCATGTCTGTTTATTTTTTTTATTTTTCCGTTATTTTACCAGGTAAGTTGACTGAGAACACGTTCTCATTTGCAGCAACGACCTGGGGAATAGTTACAGGGGAGAGGAGGGGGATGAATGAGCCAATTGTAAAGTGGGGATTATTAGGTGACCATGATGGTTTGAGGGCCAGATTGGGAATTTAGCCAGGACACCGGGGTTAACACCCCTACTCTTACGATAAGTGCCATGGGATCTTTAATGACCTCAGAGACTCAGGACACCCGTTTAACGTCCCATCCGAAAGACGGCACCCTACACAGGGCAGTGTCCCCAATCACTGCCCTGGGGCATTGGGATATTTTTTAGACCAGAGGAAAGAGTGCCTCCTACTGGCCCTCCAACACCACTTCCAGCAACATCTGGTCTCCCATCCAGGGCCTGACCAGGACCAACCCTGCTTAGCTTCAGAAGCAAGCCAGTAGTGGTATGCAGGGTGGTACGCTGCTCGTGTTTCTTGTTTTGTCCATGTTCATTAATTTATTTATGAAATAATTCACTCCCTGTACTTGCTTCCCCAACTCTCAGCACACATGTTACAGTGTGTCCAAACCGTTGACTGGTACTGTAACTGTTATGAATTTTGTCGTCTACTGTATTTAAACGCCACTTTAAACATGTAAATGATACTTCAACATCATTTCCCCATGGAGACAGTAAAGTGATGGCACTATGGTGTGATAAAAGTGCCTGCTAAATGAACTAAATATAAACATGTTGTTAAGGCTGTCGCTTTCCTCATCCTCAGATGAGGTGAGGAGAGAAGGATCTTCTGACCAAAATGCGGGTTCAGGGAAATATGCCATCTTTATTATATATTTGACAGCCACGAAACAAAACAAAACACTTTCAAAACTACAAAATAACAAAACGACGTAGAACGGAACCTGAACATAAACTCACATACATAAACGTAAACTCACGGACAGGAACGTTACATCGAAACACACGAACAGCCAAACAGTCCCGTAAGTGAAAAACACATCGACAACGACGAAAGACATCACAGGAGACAATCACCCACCAACAAACAGTGAGAATGCCCTACCTAAATATGACTCTTAATTAGAGGCAAACGCAAACCACCTGCCTCTAATCAAGAGCCATACCAGGCAAACCAAAACCAACATAGAAACAGATAACATAGACTGCCCACCCAAAACACATGCCCTGACCATAAACACATAAAAACAACATAAAACAGGTCAGGACTGTTACAGTACCCCCCCCTCAAGGTGCGCACGCCGGGCGCACCAGCACAAAGTCCAGGGGAGGGTCTGGGTGGGCAGTTGACCATGGTGGTGGCTCCGGCTCAGGACGCTCTCCCCACACCACCATAGTCACTCCCCTCTTCTGTCTACCCCTACTAATGACCACCCTAACACTACCCTCCCCTAAATAAACGGCCAGCACCGGAACAAGGGGCAGCACCGGGACAAGGGGCAGCACCGGGACAAGGGGTAGCACCGGGACAAGGGGCAGCACCGGGACAAGGGGCAGCACCAGGATAAGGACCAGCACCGGAATAAGGGGCAGCACCGGGACAAGGGGCAGCACCGGGACAAGGGGCAGCACCGGGACAAGGGGCAGCACCGGGACAAGGGGCAGCACCGGGACAAGGGGCAGATCCCGGCTGAAGGACTCTGGCAGGTCCTGTTTAGACGGCTCTGGCAGGTCCTGACTGGACGGCTCTGGCAGGTCCATGCAGGCTGACGGCTCTCGACGCTCATGGCAGACTGACGGCTCTCTACGCTCATGACAGGCTGACAGCTCTCTACGCTCATGGCAGGCTGACGGCTCTCGACGCTCATGGCAGACTGACGGCTCTCGACGCTCATGGCAAGCTGACGGCTCTCGACGCTCATGGCAAGCTGACGGCTCTCGACGCTCATGGCTCTCTGACGGCTCTGGCTGCTCATGGCTCTCTGACGGCTCTGGCTGCTCATGGCTCTCTGACGGCTCTGGCTGCTCATGGCTCTCTGACGGCTCTGGCTGCTCATGGCTCTCTGACGGCTCTGGCTGCTCATGGCTCTCTGACGGCTCTGGCTGCTCATGGCTCTCTGACGGCTCTGGCTGCTCATGGCTCTCTGACGGCTCTGGCTGCTCATGGCTCTCTGACGGCTCTGGCTGCTCATGGCTCTCTGACGGCTCTGGCTGCTCATGGCTCTCTGACGGCTCTGGCTGCTCATGGCTCTCTGACGGCTCTGGCTGCTCATGGCTCTCTGACGGCTCTGGCTGCTCATGGCTCGCTGGCGGCTCTGGCAGATCCTGTCTGGTTGGCGGCTCTGGCAGATCCTGTCTGGTTGGCGGCTCTGGCAGATCCTGTCTGGTTGGCGGCTCTGGCAGATCCTGTCTGGCGGACGGCTCTAGCGGCTCCTGTCTGGCTGACGGCTCTAGCGGCTCCTGTCTGGCGGATGGCTCTGTAGGCTCATGGCAGACGGGCGGCTTTGCAGGCTCATGGCAGACGGGCGGCTTTGCAGGCTCCTGGCAGACGGATGACTCAGATGGCGCTGGGGAGACGGATGGCTCAGATGGCGCTGGGGAGACGGATGGCTCAGATGGCGCTGGGGAGACGGATGGCTCAGATGGCGCTGGGGAGACGGATGGCTCAGATGGCGCTGGGGAGACGGATAGCTCTGTAGGGAGGAGAAGGAGAGACAGCCTGGTGCGTGGTCTAGGCACCGGCTGCGCTGGAGAGGAGGAAACAGCAGGAGAGAGAACCCGGAGAGACAGCCTGGTACGGGGGGCTGCCACCGGAGGACTGGTACATGGAGGTGGCACCGGGTCTACCGGACCGTGAAGGAGGACACGTGCTCTTGAGCACCGAGCCTCCCCAACCTTACCAGATTGAATGGACCCCGTAGCCCTGCCAGTGCGGCGAGGTGGAATAGCCCGCACTGGGCTATGCAGGCGAACCGGGGACACCACCTGTAAGGCTGGTGCCATGTACACCGGCCCGAGGAGACGTACTGGTGACCAGATACGTTGGGCCGGCTTCATGGCACTCGGCTCGATGCCCAACCTAGCCCTCCCAGTGCGGCAAGGTGGAATAGCCCGCACTGGGCTAAGCACGCGTACTGGGGACACCGTGCGCTCTACCGCATAACACGGTCTCTTACCAGTACAACGCCTTCTACCTCCACGGTAAGCACGGGGAGTTTGCTCGGGTATCCTACCTGGCTTTGCCACACTCCTCGTGTGCCCCCCCCCCAAGAAATTTTTTGGTCTTACTCACGGGCTCCCAACCGCGTCGTCGCGCTGCCTCCTCATACCAGCGCCGCTCAGCCTTCGCTGCTTCCAACTCCTCCTTAGGACGGCGATATTCCCCTGGTTGAGCCCAAGGTCCTCTACCGTCCAAGATCTCCTCCCAAGTCCAGAAGTTCCTGTTGCTCCGTCGAGCATTCCCATACCGCTTGGTCACTGTTTGTTGGTGGGTGATTCTGTTAAGGCTGTCGCTTTCCTCATCCTCAGATGAGGTGAGGAGAGAAGGATCTTCTGACCAAAATGCGGGTTCAGGGAAATATGCCATCTTTATTATATATTTGACAGCCACGAAACAAAACAAAACACTTTCAAAACTACAAAATAACAAAACGACGTAGAACGGAACCTGAACATAAACTCACATACATAAACGTAAACTCACGGACAGGAACGTTACATCGAAACACACGAACAGCCAAACAGTCCCGTAAGTGAAAAACACATCGACAACGACGAAAGACATCACAGGAGACAATCACCCACCAACAAACAGTGAGAATGCCCTACCTAAATATGACTCTTAATTAGAGGCAAACGCAAACCACCTGCCTCTAATCAAGAGCCATACCAGGCAAACCAAAACCAACATAGAAACAGATAACATAGACTGCCCACCCAAAACACATGCCCTGACCATAAACACATAAAAACAACATAAAACAGGTCAGGACTGTTACACATGTATGTAAAACATGTATGTAAAAGACTTCCTACTCCAGATATAACAGACTGATCCTAGCCCCCTGACACATAAAATACTGCAGCATAAATACTGGAGGCTGAGACAGAAGGGGTCGGGAGACACTGTGGCCCCATCTGACTATACCCCCGGACAGGGCCAACCAGGAAGGATACAACCCCACCCACTTTGCCAAAGCACAGCCCCCACACCACTAGAGGGATATTTTCAAACCACCAACTTACTACCCTGAGACAAGGATGAGTATAGACCACGAAGATCTCCCCCATGGCATGAACCCAAGGGGGGCGCCAACCCAGACAGGAAGATCACATCAGTGACTCAACCACTCAAGTGACACACCCCTCCTAGGGACGGCATGGAAGAGCCCCAGTAAGCCAGTGACTCAGCCCCCATAATAGGGTTAGAGGCAGAGAATCTCAGTGGAGAGAGGGGAACCGGCCAGGCAGAGACAGCAAGGGCGGTTCATTGCTCCAGTGCCTTTCCGTTCACCTTCACACCCCTGGGCCAGACTACACTCAATCATAGGACATACTGAAGAGAGTCTTCAATAAAGACTTAAAGGTCGAGACCGAGTCTGCGTCTCTCACATGGTTGGGCAGACCATTCCATAAAAATTGAGCTCTAAAGGAGCAAGCCCTTCCTCCAGCTGTTTGCTTAGAAATTCTAGGGACAATAAGGAGGCCTGCGTCTTGTGAAAGCGTACGTTTATGTATGTACGGCAGGACCAAATCGGAAAGATAGGTAGGAGAAAACCCATGTAATGCTTTGTAGGTTAGCAGTAAAACCTTGAAATCAGGCCTAGCCTTAACAGGAAGCCAGTGGAGTAATATGATCAGCACTTCGAGATATTATCTGATGTACGAAGGGCTATATAAAATAAAATTGATTGAAATTGATTGATTGAAAGACAGCTTTCAATCAATCATTGATTGAAATTGAAATTGATTGATATGATCAAATTTTGGGGTTCTAGTCAAGATTCTCGCAGCCGTGTTTAGCACTAACTGAAGTTTATTTAGTGCTTTATCCGGGTAGCCGGAAAGTAGAGCATTGCAGTAGTCTAATCTAGAAGTGACAAAAGAATGGACACATTTTTCTGCATCATTTTTGGACAGAAAATTTCTGATTTTTGCGATGTTACATAGATGGAAAAAAGCTGTCTTTGAAACAGACTTGATATGTTCGTCAAAAGAGAAATCAGGGTCCAGAGTAACGCTGAGGTCTTTCACTGTTTTATTTGAGACAACTGTACAACCATCAAGATTCATTGTAAGGGCCTCCTGGGTGGCGCAGTAGTCTAGGGCCCTGCATCGCAGCGCTAGCTGTGCCACCAGATACTCTGGGTTCGCGCCCAGGCTCTGTCGAAGCAGGCCGCAACCAGGAGGTCCGTGGGGCGATGCACAATTGGCCTAGCGTCGTCCGGGTTTGACTGGTAGGGATATCCTTGTCTCATCGTGCACCAGCAACTCCTGTGGCGGGCCGGGGGCAGTGCACGCTAACCAAGGTCGCCAGGTGCACGGTGTTTCCTCCGACACATTGGTGCGGCTGGCTTCTGGGTTAGATGCGTGCTGTGTTAAGAAGCAGTGCGGCTAGGTTGGGTTGTGTTTCGTCTCTCCCGAGCACGTACGGGAGTTGTAGCGATGAGACAAGATAGTAACTACTAACAATTGGATATCACGAAATTGGGGGGGAAAAAAGGGGGTAAAATAAGGGGGTAAAATAAAATAAACAATATTAATTGTCAGATCCAACAGAAGATCTCTTTGTTTCTTGGGACCTAGAACTAGCATCTCTGTTTTGTCCGGGATTAAAAGTAAAACATTTTTCGCCATCCACTTCCTTATGTCTGAAACACAGGCTTCCAGGGAGGGCAATTTTGGGGCTTCACCATATTTCATCAAAATGTACAGCTGTGTATCGTCCGCATAGCAGTGAAAGTTATGATTATGAATGACATCACCAAGAGGTCAAATATATAGTGAAAACAATAGTGGTCCTAAAGTGGAACCTTGAGGAACACTGAAATTTACGGTTGATTTGTCAGAGGACAAACCATCCACAGAGACAAACTGATATCTTTCCCACAGATAAGATCTAAACCCGGCCAGAACTTGTCCATGTAGACCAATTTGGGTTTCCAATCTCTCCAAAATAATGTGGTGATCGATGGTATCAAAAGCAGCACTAAGGTCTAGGAGCACGAGGACAGATGCAGAGCCTTGGTCTTACGCCATTAATTAAAACCTTTTCTCAATAGGGGGTGCTGTTTTCACTTTGTAAAAATTTCGTTCCCAAATTAAACTGCCTCGTACTCAATTCTTGCTCGTACAATATGCATATTATTATTACTATTGGATAGAAAACACTCTAGTTTCTAAAACCGTTTGAATTAAAACCGTTTGAATTAACTCAAGTTGGAGCAATTTTCCTGGGAGGAAGTGAGAAATCTGAAATAAGGCAGGCTGTTCTGGGGTCAGTTTATTAATTTGCATGTCTTCTATTGGTCGAGATGCACTGCATACGCCTTCCCCTAGATGTCAGCAAATAGTGAGAATTGGAATGGAGTTGCTAGGCAGATCTGAGGCCATATAAATGGGCTGGGAACGTGGGGTCCAGTCTTTTCATCTTTCGCCATGACGCAAGACAGACCTCAGGATGGCGTTCTGGAAAGCTACCGTTATAGGCCTTAGATATATCCGGCTCTGATTTTATTCGATATAGGTGTTAAAGACATCATAATGTTGTTATTTTAAACCGAGTTATATCAGTTTATATCAGTATATTGCGATTTTCGGTATTTTATTTGTGCTGCGTTATGGTGAGTTGGACACGTCTTCGCCACATGGCTAATGTTTACTGCTAATTCCAAAGTTGAAGGCGACAATCTACAACCGAGCAACGATTCCTCTGGACAAAGGACAACTTGCCCAAGATTCTGATGGGAGCTCATCAAAAAGTAAGAAGTATTTATGATGTTAATTCGTTGTTTTGTTGAAAAATGTAAAACTACTGTTCCGCCATTAATTTCGGTGCGGTCTCGCTTTAACGCACGCTGTATGTCGCAGTAACGTTAATTTAAAAAATCTAACACAGCGGTTGCATTAAGAACTAATGTATCTTTCATTTGCTGTCCAACCTGTATTTTTTAGTCAAGTTTATGATTAGTTACTGATTAGATTAGGTGCCTCTCCCAAGATTTCTCCCGACATATTGTTGGCAGCTTGGCTACTATTCTCATTGTATAACCACGATTTGTGCCGCTAAATATGCACATTTTCGAACAAACTCTATATGTATTGTGTAATATGATGTTATAGGACTGTCATCTGAAGAAGTTTGAGAAGGTTAGTGAAAAAATGAATATCTTTTGCTGGTTTATTCGTTATCGCTATTGTTGGCTTGAATCAATGCTGTTGTGTGGTTGGCTATTGTAGTAAGCTAATATAATGCTATATTGTGTTTTCGCTGTAAAACACTTAAAGAATCTGAAATATTGGCTGGATTCACAAGATCTTTGTCTTTCATTTGCTGTACGCTGTGTATTTTTCATAAATGTTTTATGATGAGTATTTAGGTAATTCACGTTGGTCTCTGTAGTTATTCTAGTTGCTTTGGTGAGAGTTGTGATGGTGGCTGCAATGTAAAACTATGATTTATACCTGAAATATGCACATTTTTCTAACAAAACATATGCTATACAATAAATATGTTATCAGACTGTCATCTGATGAAGTTGTTTCTTGGTTAGTGACTATTTATATCTTTATTTGGTCGAAATTGTGATAGCTACCTATGCAGGAAAAAAATGGTGGGGAAAAAAAGTTGTGTTATTTTCTATCGTGGTTAGCTAATAGAAATACATATTGTGTCTTCCCTGTAAAACATTTTAAAAATCAGAAATGATGGCTGGATTCACAAGATGTGTATCTTTCATCTGGTGTCTTGGACTTGTGATTTAATGATATTTAGATGCTAGTATTTACTTGTGACGCTATGCTAGGCTATGCTAGTCAGCTTTTTTACTGATGGGGGTGCTCCCGGATCCGGGATTGTGATGAAGTAGAAGTTAAAAGGTAATTTACCACCGTCACGAGTGCAGTCTCAGTGCTACGATGGGGTCTAAAACCAGACTGAAGCATTTCGTATACATTGTTTGTCTTCAGGAAGGCAGTGAGTTGCTGCGCAACAGCTTTTTCTAACATCTTTGAGAGGAATGGGAGATTTGATGTAGGCAGATCGTTTTTTTATATTTTCTGGGTCAAGTTTTGGCTTTTTCAAGAGAGGCTTTATTACTGAGTTTGGTACACATCCGGTGGATAGGTTTATTATGCTCAACATAGGAGGGCCAAGCACAGTTCATGCAGTTTTAGAGTTCTGATCATGGAATTCCGAACGTATCATATGTCTACACCTACATTTAAATGTGTCTACCGTGTCCACAGTGTGTCCAGATTCCCTTTTCCTGGGCTACAGTATATTCAAATGCTAGTATGCATTCTACAAACGGTGAAATAGGCAAAATATGATAATAACACAACAACAACTGATGGCAGTAGCTAACTATTGCAGCTAACTAGCCAGCTAAACTTTGTCCGTCTAGACCCGTCTTTTCAATGCGATCTTCATATTTTGATAGCAGAAGTCGCATGTAAGTGTCAAGTGTAGACATGACCATAGACCCACTTTCCCACTCTTCACATACGCTGCTGCTACTCTGTTTATTATCTATCCCGATTCCCTAGTCACTTTTACCCCTACCTACATGTAAATATTACCTCAATTACCTCAACTACCTCGTACCCCTGCACATTGACCTGGTACCGTTTCTCCTTGTATATAGCCTTGTTATTGTTATTTTATTGTGTTACTATTTCCATTTTTTTTATTTAGCACATTTGTTTTTACTTTTTAGCTCTGCATTGTTGGGAAAGGACTGTATAGCATTTCATGGTAAAGTCTACACCTGTTATATTCATTGCATGTGACAAATACATTTGATTTGAGACTACATGGAGTTTTAACTCAAAATAACTGCTCATCACACCTGGCCTATTTTAATTTCCAAGTGTGTCTTGCTGTTGTTGTTGCTATTACTGTTGGTGTGGGATTCATGGCATAGGCACACAAGTCGGCCCTTTCATAGGATCATAGATTCGTTTTTGCGTCTCATAATTCCATACTCCCGATGACGGCCTAATTTAAATGCAAATATGACTTAATATTGAGTTATTTCATTGATCGAAAATGTCAATTTGATCTTTTAAAACACTCATCACACCTGTATGTGAGTCTCCTGGCTGCTGGGTAGAAACTGCGTGCAGCATTTTCGGTGATACCACCTCATGCAGAAGTCAGGTCAATCATACTTCTTGCGCTTTACAACCAGCACGGAGCTGTTATGAACGAAGCTGTCAAATTGGTGTTTGTGTGTTCAGACAGGACCTCCCGCCCTCACACACAGCCTGTCGAAGACGGCAATAGGCTGCAATACTCGGCTGGCCCTGGAGTCTTGTATCTGGTCTCCTTGTCCTTCACCCCTCCCTCCCACTGTCGTGGGCTGAGTCAGCAGTCATGTTGTTGATGTTATTCAAGTGCGAAAAATTAGAACAATGGCGCATATAATAGTAGTCTATATGGGCAATTTACATTTGTCCATTTATGGTATGGAAATTGAACACGGCCTACTGATATAAAAATACTGGGCATAAACCATACAGGCCCATGTGCTATTGCTCAGTTCATAACCAGACACCATAATGGGACATAGAGAATGATAGAGATTTCATCTTTATATATGTTTAACACATGACTGGGAAAAATACATTTGAATCGGCCCTCCAACTGGTATTTACTAGTGGTAAATGTGTCTATTATCCTTGAGCTCTGACTTCTCCCATATGGTGACCTCTGACTTCACCTACTAACGAAAGTACTTCTATAACAACATTTTCAGCAGTTACATGTGTAACCAATGTGAAATGGCTAGCTAGTTAGCGGTGGTGCGCGCTAGCAGCCTTTCAGTCGGTGACGTCACTTGCTCTGAAACCTTGAAGTAGTGGTTCCCCTTGCTCTGCAAGGGCCGCGACCTTTGTGGAGCGATGGGTAACGACGCTTCGTGGGTGACTGTTGTTGATGTGCGCAGAGGGTCCCTGGTTCGCGCGAGGGGACGCCATAAAGTTAAACTGTTACACATGCAACTACAAAGCAATCTATTCATAATGTTTTTGAACACTATAATTGGTTTACAAGCCTGATAGCTATACCTTTAGTTTGTTGACACAACTTGTTGGCAATTAGCCAACGAGTTCAAAGCACATGAATACATCCAACTGGTATTTACAACTTCACAACTGGTAAATTTCCACCTCCCACTTGGAGCGCAAGAATGATAGACTAGTTTACTACCAGTAATTACCAGTCGGAGGGCCGTTGAAATCAATTTTTCCCAGTCGTATGTGGTAAACATAGAGAATGAAAGAGATATCTTTATATGTTTATATATGTTCCATTATGGTGTTAGTTAGCACACGGGCAGCGCCATTGAGTCATCTCCATTTTGAAGTAGTTTTTTCTTCTACTACTTCTATGAGTTGACAAATAAACTGAAAGAGTGCATATTGCCAACTATGTGTGTGTAGTTTGAACAGGTATAGAGCCAAGGATGGCGATTTACTGACACCTACAGTTATGGAATGTTTGCTCAACGGTTTAATTCATTGGCTGATCCATCCTGATGACCTGGATGGAATCATGTGATCCTTCCCCCATAGAAAGTCCCACCCAGTTGACTGCTTTAAAATGGAGAAGACCTCAATGTCTATGCCAAAATAGGTTTTATCCATCTAGAGCCCTCTGTCTAACTCTATGGCGGTAAATTCCCCCTTCCCACTTTGCTATGAACTCAGCAAAAGTAAACATTTGGGCTATTATTATTGCTAACAGTTTGGCTAGTTTACAATGTAACATTTTGTACTCTGAGCTTTTATATTTCAAAACAGTAGCCTGGATTGTCAATATTGACTTTTAAGAATACTTTTTAAAGTGTATCATTTCTTTCACACATAGCCTACTGTAACATTGTATTAGGCTACATTTTTTAGTTTCTGACATTGCAGTCTGGCTACAATGTAACAACTTGCACACTTTGACATTGGGAAATTATATGGTAGGGCTATAAGTTCCAGTCCCAGACAATAAATAAACTCCTATTATTCAGTGTATTGATGGCATATGGTGTATGGTAAGGGCCTAGCATGTTATGCCTACTATGGCTAGTAAATGTTTAACTTTTCACAGTTTTTTAAAAACCTTTAATTAACTAGGCAAATCAGTTAAGAACAAACTCTTATTTACAACCCCCAGGGACAGTGGATGAACTGCCTTGTTCAGGGGCTGAACAACAGATGTTTACCTTGTCAGCTCCGGGATTCGATCTAGCAAACTTTCCGTTACTGGCCCAACGCTCAAACCACTAGGCTAGCAGCCGCCCCATTAATTCTGTTGACAGACAAACAGACCATCAGCAGACAGACATAAAAAAAGACAGACTATCACCAGACAGACAGACATACAGAAACATATTATACAGACAGACAGGTAGACCTAAGACAGACCGACTATCGTCATACAGACAGACAGACCAAATATGAGACAGACAGGCAAACAGATGTCCAACAACCAAACAGACACACACAGCAGTAATATAGACTAAATGTTTCCTTTTCCCCAATATAGGTGTTCAAAACAGAGCTGCCGCGCGTTTTTTTTTAAATCGCATTATCAGTTGGACTAAAGATTGAGTCGGTTGTCTTTCATGCCTTTGTGTGGCCGTTGCACCTTAGAAACAGCCCGCTAAACCTCTGGAGGGAGCCTGCGAAACACATACCAACCGAACCCAAGTGTGTGTGCCGCCATGGTGACTCTTACGTCACACCTCGAGCACGGATGTGTGTGTGTGCCTCCGTGGAGTGAGCATTTAAATAGAATAGATGTTCGAAAGGAGTGAGAGGTAGCCAAGAAGTGGAAGGACATGCGCACGATTTGAAGAGAGTCACAACACTATCCGATTCCTACACGATTCACAAAGGTAGAGTCAATTTGTGTATTTGTTGGATATTGCACAGACTTGTCCGAGGCCAAGAATTGGGCTCGAGCTCGAGGTGGTAGATATCCACGGGATGGACTCCCGCTTTCCCTTGCGCTGGCGTGGTAAATCACGCGCCATTGCGGGTTGATGTTGTGCATGCGCCTTGGTCGACGGTGTGCATGGTCGATGCTACGTTGCGTGGCTTCGGCGGCCTCCATTTGTGAATTAATGTGCATACTCGAAGATTATTTTGAGGCGTTTTGTTTCGATGACGGCACGCAACAGTTGGAGTTTGCGCTGTAGTAATTGCTCTCCAAACAGCGCAACACAAACTAACGTTACGGTTGTGAAAGGTAGGCGTCAGTGAATGGCCAACTTTGTAACTTGCTGACTAAATACATGGAGGCTTACAACATGGCTTGGTGAGGACAGGGCGAAGGGTGGTGTCAAACAACTTTTAAGGGTTACTCCACTGGCCTGTGTTTTTTAAGATAGTTCATGGAAAACAATGGTTTGTTTGATAAGTGAGAAGAAATATGATTTGGAATAACCATATTTAACAAACATTAGTGATAAAACCTCCAATATCCTACGCAGGTCTATACATGAAAGGACCGTTTGCATTTTTTCTGAACTTGAATTGTCAAGAAGACTCCAATGGGAAATGTAATTAATTGCATTTTAGCCTCTAACCTACATTTTGATTAATGAAAATGTGAATTTGAATGGACCTTTTGGCTAGGCTACTAGCAGGGTTGGGGATGTTACTTCTAAGTGCAATCAGCTAGTAGCTAGTTACCTATCCAAAACTGTAATCTGTAGTTTTTGGATTACCCAATCTCAATGTAATCTGATTACTTTCACATTAGAAAAATGCATTAGAAGAAGCCAAAAAGGATCCATCAAATGCCTTTGGTGTGTTGTCATAGTGGTCTCTAACTTGTGGTCAGATTCTTTAAACCTGTGTCTTTTTTCAATGCTGAATTGAATGTCGTTGAGAAAACAAAGGTGTCAGTGTATTGGCAAACATCCTTTCTGAATTAAAAATGAATCCAAGAAGTAATCTAGTTTTTCAAAAGTATCTAATCTGATTACAATTTTTTTTTGGTAATGTACGTGGTTAATTTTTTTGAAATCAGATTGCATGTAACAGGTTACTCCCCAACCCTGGTTACCAGTGCGTACAATTGTTAAACATTTAGTCTAATACTTTTTTATATTTTGTAACTATTTTGTAATGTTTTGTAGGCTAATGTAGGCTTAGCTTGTCGGCTAGTAGACTAAATAATCAACTTAGATTCTCACCAGAGGGTCTTGCATTAATTGTGCAGGTGAGTAGCTAGTCTCTGGTTTAGGAGCTGACGGAAGACTGTGTTCTCTGCCCGAGCTTTGGAGCAAGTTACCAAATGAAGAGAGCATAGTGAGTAATTTCTCTCGCTACACTTGAAGGACACATTGCATGAATACAATGCCCTTGTTCGATCAAATTCCCAAACACTAGAAGCTGATAAACAACAGGAAATGGATGTAAAGTGTGGTGTAAGCCAAATTAGTCCAAGCTTTTGGGAATGGCCTACAGTTTTTTGGATGAACCTACACTTCTTCACTCTATAGCAGACAGTGAATATGACATGTCTGTCACAAATATGAAAACAGATTTTTTTTTAAATGCATTATCTCATCATGTTACAACGCATTATTTCTTACATACAATTTGGACAGCTAAATGTTATTTTTGATGCCATAATAATTCATGTAGACATCCTGACATGTTAGTTCTCTATTATCTGGTCACTGACATGAGACATTATTCTAACATAACAACATATTTGGATTCTTCCAGGATGTCAACTGAAAATAACCATAGTTCAACTTGATGTGCTTTAAACAAAAAGAAGAATAGTATACAACATTTAATACGGAGGACCCTACTGTAATGGAGGAGTGGGTAGAGGACTTGGCTATTACCACATGAATTTCACCTGACAGCGTCACCAGTAAGCCAAGCCTGGCCAACAAGAATGGGGTGGAGGACCAATCTGTAACCATGACAGGCAAGGATGCGAGCTTAACCAGCGTAACCATGGCTTCATCCACCGATGCCATAACAAACACTGAAGTCAACCTGGCTGTGGCATCATCCACACACAGTGAAGCTAACTTAGGCATAGCTTTATCCACTGACGCCATTACAAACAAAGAAGCGAGTGGAACTATAGCCTTACCCATGTATAGTAAGGCAAACACTGATGATAAGGCAGCCATCCCACCCATAGCATCAGCATCTCCATCACCAGCTGCCACCATGACAAACAGTGATGCCAAACTAGCCCTCCCCTCACTGTTTTCATCACCCGCTTTCATCACCAGTAGCCCAGCCCCCGGAGGCCTGCAGCCCGAGGAGGGAGGCCTCTCAGCGGTGAGGTCATGCGGCGGTGTGGGGGTCACTCTGGAGAACAGCAGTGTCTGGAAGGAGTTCCATCGATATGGAACCGAGATGATCCTGACAAAACAGGGCCGGCGCATGTTCCCCTACTGCCTCTACCACCTGACGGGTCTGGAACCAACACGCCGTTATGCTCTTGTCCTGTCAATCACACCCATCGACACATACCGCCATCGCTGGAACCTGGAATGGGAACCCAGTGGTCCTGGCGAACCACTCAGCCAGGCCTCACGCAGAGTCTTCCCCCACCAGGACTCATCAGCCCTGGGGAAGGTCTGGATGGCCAGCCTGGTCTCCTTCTATAAACTCAAACTGACTAACCACTGCCTGGACCAGGAGGGGCATGTGATGTTGCACTCCATGCACCGCTACAGGCCCAGTTTACACGTGATCCCCGTCGCAGATGGAGAAGACCTTGTCTTTGACCCTAAGATGCTCTACCTCCAGCTTTTCAGTCCGAAGGTCATGACCTTCACGTTTCCGCAGACAGAGTTTTATGCTGTGACGTCATACCAGAACACCAGGATCACCCAGCTGAAGATAGACTATAATCCCTTTGCTAAGGGCTTCCGGGAGGACAGCGGCAGCCCGCGCCTCACCAAGTCCAGGCCAGAGCAGTCTCAGGCGGGGAAGGGAGATACCCGCTCCCCTGGTCTGAGCTCCGCTAGGCCCGATGGTCGTAAGGGGACTGAGCAGATTGTGACTGTGAGTGGCGTGGCTGATCTCAGGTTAGTGAAGCTTTTTGTTATCACGTTGTACTGTAATTCAGCTGTTGCATTTCAGTCGGTCAACTCAGTACGACACAGCAATGGGGAGTTTGTGCGCTAGCACCCTCTACTGAAGAACATTAGAATCACATCTGACAAGGCCAGTGAACGAACACCATGCCTCACCAGAAGCCTCACCATCCACAGGTTTTTCTTATGGCGGTTTAGCCTCGGTAACTGGTTGTAAGATGACTAGCACGAACGAGTCAACTAAGGCTTTTAAGCTGGGTTCGAATTCACAACCTTGCCCAAAGTCATAAGGTTTCACCATGTCTTTGAATGATATTCATAAGTGTTGTCGTGTATGTCTCAGCTGGGTGCATGCTCTGGCTGCCCTGGATCAAACCAGCTCGTGCGACCAAATCAAACTTTATTTGTCACATGCGCCGAATACAACAAGTGTAGACCTTACCGTGACATGCTTACTTACAAGCCCTTAACCAACATTGCAGTTCAAGAAGAGTTAAGAACATATTTACCAAATAAACTAAAGTAAAAAATAATAAAAAGTAACACAATAAAATAACAATAACGAGGCTATCTACAGGGGGTACAGGTTAGTCGAGGTAATTTGTACATGTAGGTAGGGATGAAGTGACTATGCATAGATAATAAACAGCGAGTAGCAGCAGTGCACAAAACAAATGGGGGGAGGGGGGGGTGTCAATGTAAATAGTCCGGTGGCCATTTGATTAATTGTTCAGCAGTCTTATGGCTTGGGGGTAGAATCTGTTAAGGAGCCTTTTGGTCCTGGATGCTCTGGTACCGCTTGCCGTGCAGTAGCAGAGAAAACAGTCTATGACTTGGGTGACTGGAGTCTCTGACAATTTTATGGGCTTTCCTCTGACACTGCCTATTATATAGGTCCTGGATGGCAGGAAGCTTGGCCACTGGGCCGTACGCACTACCCTCTGTAGCGCCTTACGGTCAGATGCCGAGCAGTTGCCATACCAGGCGGTGATGCAACCGGTCAGGATGCTCTCGATGGTGCAGCTGTAGAACTTTTTGAGGATCTGAGGACCCATGCCAAATCTTTTCAGTCTCCTGAGGGGGAAAGGGTGTTGCTGTCTTTATGACTGTCTTGGTGTGTTTAGACAATGATAGTTCATTGGTGATGTGGACACCAATTACACCCACTACAGCTCCGTTGATGTTAACATGGGCCTGTTCGACCCCGCCTTTTCCTGTAGTCCACAATCAGCTCCTTTGTCTCGCTCACATTGAGGGAGAGGTTGTTGTCCTGACACAACACTGCCAGTTTTCTGACCTCCTAGCTATAGGCTGTCTCATCGTTGTCGGTGATCAGGCCTACCACTGTTGTGTCATCAGGAAACGTCATGATGGTGTTGGAGTTGTGTTTGGCCACGCAGTCGTGGGGGAACAGGGAGTACGGGAGGGCACTAAGTACCCACCCCTGAGTGGCCCCAGTGTTGAAGATCAGCATGGCAGACGTGTTGTTGCCTACCCTTACCACCTGGGGGCGGCCTGTCAGGAAGTCCAGGATCCAGTTGCAGAGGGAGGTGTTTACACATAGGTGTTCCTTTTTTCCAGGTGGGAAATGGCAGTGTGGAGTGCGATTGAGATTGCGTCATCTGTGGATCTGTTGGGGCGGTATGTGAATTGGAGTGGGTCTAGGGTGTCCGGGAGGATGCTGTTGATGTGAGCCATGACTAGCCTTTCAAAGCACTTAATGGCTACTGATGTGAGTGCTATGGGGCGATAATCGTTTAGGCAGGTTACTTTCGCTTCCTTGGGCACAGGGACTATGGCGGTCTGCTTGATACATGTAGGTATTACAGACTCGGCCAGGGAGAGGTTGAAAATGTCAGTGAAGACACTTGCCAGTTGGTCCTCGCATGCTTCGAGTACACGTCCTGGTAATCAATCTGGCCCCGCGGCTTTGTGAATGTTGACCTGTTTAAAGTTCTTGCTCACATCGGCTACCGAGAGCATTATCACACAGTCATCCAGAACAGCTGGTGCTCTCGTGCATGCTTCAGTGATGCTTGCCTTGAAGCGAGCATAAAAGGCATTTCCACAGGGATATTGGCCCATGTTGACTCCAATGCTTCCCACAGTTGTGTCAAGTTGGATGGATGTCCTTTGGGTGGTGGACCATTCTCACGGGAAACTGTTTGAGCGTGAAAAACCCGTAAGCGTTGCAGTTCTTGACGCAATCCGGTGTTACTGGCACCTACTATCATACCCCATTCAAAGGCACCTAAATATTTTGTCTTGCCCATTCACCCTCTGAATGGCACACCTACACAATCCATGTCTCAATTGTTTCAAGGCTTAAAAATCCTTCTTTAACCTGTCTCCTCCCCGTCATCTACACTGATTGAAGTGGATATAACAAGTGACATCAATAAGGGATCTTAGCTTTCACCTGGTCAGTCTATGTCATGGCAAGAGCAGTTGTTCTTAATGTTTTGTATAATCAGAGCGGTCTCTTTCGGTGTTACACAGGACTCACATTCGGATGACGACATGTTGTCTCTGGCCAGTTCCAGGTTTTTTTCTGAGATCGAGATGGAGGGCTTGGCTTCGGGGCAGCAGGACAAGCCCTGGCTTTTAGTGCACCGTTCATTGATTAATGCCGTCGAGCAGCTGCGTGCTTGTCAGTGGAGTGGGGGCGCAGCTTGACAAGGTGTACCTTCTCTTACTATCTGGTCGATCGCGATTGACTGGACGATCTCCAAGGCATTCCTAGCCATTAGCCAAACATTTCTGTCAACAACTCAATGATAAAGGTCCTATTATCATTAAATGTTTTAGTCTCACGCTGTTGGCGTGAAGATACAAACTCTTCTTTCCCAGCGGACCCAGAGAGCAGCAGCCCCCGCGCACCTAGCGAGATGAGAGGGATGTGACATGGTCCCCTCCCCAGAAGTTTGCTGTGACAACAGTATCCCCAAGTGGCACGGCCAACCCAGAGTGGACCGGGCTTCAGGCAAATGTCGGCACTTAAATACACCAAGTTCCACGGTCTTCACAGGTGTCAAGAGTGTTGTGTCCTCCACGTGAGCTTAGTCAGACACTCAGTTCTCGAAAGTGGTGGAAATAATAACCAAATTCTCCCAGTCCACCTTCAGATGGCACTTTACGGGAGACTCGCTGTCTGTGTCGACCAATGACGCGCATGCGCAGTGTCGCCCTGGATTATGCAAACAGTGACGTTGGGGTAACGGCTACAATTCGTTGTGCGTCCCCCTCGTTTTTATGACGTCATTACAACGACTGTTCTGGAAGCCTCAGCGCCTGTTTTGAGAGAGGAGTTTTCTTCCCTTCTCCAGAACAAGGCAATATGAGTGGTTCCTATGTCAGAGGCCCAGTATTGTTGGTACAGACGGTATTTCCTGGTTCCAAAACGGGGCGGGACTTTGTGTCCCATTTTTAGACCTGTGTGCCCTGAACAAGCACCTCGGGGTCTACAAATACAGAATGCTCACAAACAGCTGGTTGTTACAGTCAGTGCGCCAGGGCGATTGGTTCACCCCCATCGACCTGAAGAATGCGTCCGTTAATGTGACCATATATCCCCCTCACAGAAAGTTCCCGAGGTTCCATTTCGAGCCTGTAGCCTATGAGATTCGGGCTTTCCCTCTGGCCTTGCGCTTTCACCAAAGTTGTGGAGGTGCGTTTGGCATGTGGTGACTGGGGTTCAGGATATTGGACTACTTGGATGATTGGCTAGTGGTAGCAGAGTTGACGGAGCAGGTGGCGTTACACACCCATGCTGATTTCCCGTGTTCAGTCTCTGGGTTTCATAATGAGTCAAGAGAAGAGCTGTTTCACTCCATTTCAGCGCATTCTGTTTCAATGAATTGCACAGGTCTAAATCACAGTAATATAGGCTATATATCTGTATAAAAAAAGACTTGTCCTAACAACGATTGGTCACACACACTCTAATGCATTTTGTTACAAAATGAGGTAGTTATTTTTCATAAGGAGTAACAGACAAAGAATGAGGTAGGTATGTGTACATATTGGTGCATCTTAACTTTATTGACTAAAAGTCAGAACAAAGTGAAACTGAACTTTTTCCTTAAGCCGCAAAGAAAATTAAGGGCATCTACTCAAAACACCATACAAAATGTCTAACAACATCACAATAGCTCCATCTTTAAACATGCTCATTCTGTTTTGGGTTTTTGTGAACAATCTAACAAGTTCAACGTAAATCGAACATACAATGTGAAACGCACAACAAAACGGCTCACTGAAACAGCCTGTTTTTTTTAAATGCAACAGCTTTGTTAGAAAGTTTTCCCCATTCAGTTCCATAAAAACCTTCTGAAAGACTTAGTGTAGCGGAGCTCGGTAGGGTAACTGAGGTTCATGGCATAGATGATGCCGAACAGCATCGCAACAGCAAACGCTACGTTGCCTAGATCCTGCAGCACCTTGACGCCTTCAAGGATAATCCCAGTGTCCTCTGGTTCCTCACTCACATGGTCTTTGATAATGTAGATCCCCACAGTGGTGTCCTCAATGGCTGCCTTGGAGGACTCTTCATCCATGTCCTGAATAAGACACAAAGGCAAAACTGGTCAGTCATACAACATGAATCATTCATCAATGAAGTGTTTACAGTTAGGGACTCTAGGTTGCAAAAAGTATAGCTCATGAAGCACAAGAGCATGATATAGACCGAAATAAATCAAGACCGGAGTCCTTTTAAGTGTCAACTAAATGGCAATATTTGAAACCCGCATTTTACAAGGCAAAAATGAAGTAATTCTAACCAAGATTTCCATTCTATTCAGATTACATTTGAGACACAGTCAATTTCGATCGCTGTATTCAGCATTCATGCAAACCAAAAAAAGACATGAGTCTTTCATCTGAATGATACAATTCTGGAAGAAAAGAATGGTGCATCTAACCGCAGCTAATGAAATAAGATGGAAGACAGAGGAGATGACACAGTAATAGAATAGCTAGTGATGGAATATGATGGTGGCACGGAACAGGAGAGGAAGAGAAGGAAGAAGGAAACACATACCACATTCCTGAACAAGCTTTTCTGGGTCTTCACCCATATACACACACACACACTCCCTTTTAGGATGCACTCTCGTCTGACATCTATGTTGCTATTCTAACAAAAGAGAAGGATTTTTTTTAAATGTATGTTTTATTTTGAAGTCAACTTTTGGTGTAGAACCACATATGAATGTGTCTTTTGAAGCATAATGAATTCTTACATCAGCCATAGGTGCCATGATTCATATGAGTCTTCTGCCCAGCTGTCCTCCTCAGTCTTTCGAAAAACTTTAGCAGTTTATCTGAGTGTATATCAAGTTGAGAAATACATTTAGACTGGAGTGGTATTGTGGTGATTCTCTTAAACTCAGCATTGACCTGAAAATAGTAGTTAAACAAATTTGATTAAAAACTGCAGAAAGGAGAATAGACTGGAGATGATCACACCATCATCAAACTGGAGGGTTCTCTATAGGGAGAGAAATAACTAGGCATGGCTAATTTACCTCAATGACATAAAAGAGCGCAGGCCATCTTGCCATGAAGTCCTCTACCATGGGTGCGTCACGGACAACTTCACGTCTTCTCCATTTTGAACTTCACTGTCTCTGTTCCCTTTCTTCACATTGGACAGTAGAGCTTTCCGCATGTCCCTGAGGCTCTCTTCTGTTTCTCCTGAGGGATATGTGGGGCAAAGGTTCACTTCTGCTCTCTTTGTCTTTTTAACACCATAGGCTGTACTTGACTTCCCTGCAGGTTTGTGCTTCAAGGACTTTATCTTCACCTCTGGACATCCCAGTCTTCTCAGGCGAGTGTGGTAGTTTGCCAGTTTGTATTTCAAACTGGTTCTCCATCCTCCACATACAGTGAAAGAACACTTCTCAGTCAGATTTTTAGTAACCTCTGTTGAGTGGACTTTACTTTGGTGCACAATTAAGGCATCCCAGGTCTTAAATGCGCATGGACAGTCAATGTGTGTACATGGGTAACGGACAGTACGGCCATAATGTGGGTGCTTTAACTTTGGGACCTACTTGACACCAATTCGCAACACCCCTTACATTTCCACAACCTAAAACAACCACTGATAAAAGTACTCACCAACACTATATAGCCTTTGAATGGGTAGACAAAGCAGATCAAATGTAGTAGGCAAACATCATGGACCTGTAAATATACATTTTGTCCATTAAATACTTTTTTTCATTATGAATTGTTTGATTCAATTTTCTATTGATTTATGCATGCATCCACTCATATGCACATATGTTGAATTATTTTATCATTTTAAATGTATTGATAAATGGACACCCATAATATAAAGTAATACTGTTCAACTGCTAAAATGAACTCCACATCCCATTTCAATAAGTCTGTCACCTTTGCACCATGTTTTACAACATGCAGGCAGCCACGGGCAAACTGTTAAACTGCATGAAAGCACCTATCTCAAAGGATTATGTGTATAATCATTAGATCTCAAATATGTAATGAAAAGCCATTTTTTAACTTATTTTCTTATACATTTACCTCACAAGAAAAAAAAAATGGTGCACTAAATGCTGCTGCAAAGTGATTGCAGACGATGTCGTCCACAAGCACCAAAGCATTAGTTAGGTAGAAAGTTAGCTAGCATGTTAGCTAGCTCAAGCAATGTGCACCCCTCAGCAAACCTTAATTAGTTCTTGGCTTGGTAAATTCGAACTTCTTGAACAATAGGTAAATATCATGGTGTTTCACCAACTACCTCCTTACAAAATGTAAATCTTGACCTAGTCCTGTTTTACTGTTCATAGAAGCTAGCTAGCAACATCGTATTTTACCTTTAGCTGCCATGCCAATATGTTTCAGACACGAGCACAAAATGATGATATCGAGCAATCACTAATAACGTTAATGCTTACAATTCTGACTACAACAACACAGACAAAGTTTGAATAAAATCAATCACCATGCTTACCTTGACCAAGATTCTAGGTACTGTCTTCTCCGCTAACGCGTCAGCGTTCTTTCTGGAAGATTCTTCTCCCGCGCGGTTTGAATTGTTACTCCGCATGAATTAACTTTATTGGTTCACACTCCCCCTACATGATTCAAACTAGTAGATCTGATTTTGCTTCGTGTTGCATTGATTGCAAGCAAAGAAATCCTGTTGAGGAGAAACAAAACATGTTTGAGTAAATCACACAATGTTTTCGTAAAATCTGACAGCCCACCGTGTTCTTTCAGTGTGATACACTCGCATGGACGTGTCGTGCCACCTAAACCGGTCACTCCGGATATCCCAGTCATGCTTATGGGCTCTGGCTCGGTGGAGGGACCCGTGGCTTTGGTTGCTGGGGACCCCATGGGTCCAGTTATATCCTAATAGGTGATCACGATAGACGCATCACCCCGAGGGTGGGGTGCACTGTGCGAGGGCAGCTCAATCCGGGGTTGTGGACAGTGTCGCAGAGCACGCTGCACATCAATTACCTGGAGCTGTTGGTGGTGTACATAGTGCTTAGGCATTTTCTCCCGTTGTTGGCAGGCCAGAATGTGCTGGTGGCTGAGATATGTTGGCATGACTGCCATATTACATCTCCATCCCAAAGCCCTTCCCAAAGCCCTTGCTTGGAAGTGTACTTCGCCAGACTGCCAAGAACCTTGCTCTCATCCAGGCCAAGGTGGCGAGACACAGTAGTGATGACACCATAGGCCTTGTTGATCTCTGCACCAGACAGGACGCTCTTGCCAGACTTGTCCCCCAAGTACGCTGCCGCGTGAATGGGTTTCAGGCAGTTTTCATGCTTTTTGATGTATTTCAGAACTGCAGTTTTCTCTGCTTGGAGTAACAGTGAAGTGGGCAGGGCAGTACGGATTTCTTTTACATCTGCAAGCAGAGTCTGAACATCAGACAGGATGGCATTGTCTCCCTCAATCTGTGCTATGGCTACTGCTATAGGTTTCAGGCTGCTTTCCACTCTCCCAAAATACATCATCCAGGAGGATCTTCTTGATGGGGCTGTCCATATTGGCAGACTGTGATATGGCCATTTCTTGGAGAGACTCCTTCCCCTCCAGGAGACTGTCAAACATGATGACAACACCACCCCAACGGGTGTTGCTGGGCAACTTCAATGTGGTGCTCTTATTCTTCTCACTTTGATGAGGTAGATTGCTGCTATAACTTGATGACCCTTCACATACCTAACCATTACCTTGGCTCTCTTGTAGAGTGTATCCATTGTTTTCAGTGCCATGATGTACTTGAGGAGCAGATTTAATGCATGAGCAGCACAGCCAATGGGTGTGATGTGACGGTAGGACTCCTCCACTTTAGACCAAGCAGCCTTCATGTTTGCAGCATTGTCTGTCACCAGTGCGAATACCTTCTGTTGTCCAAGGTCATTGATGACTGCCTTCAGCTCATCTGCAATGTAGAGACCGGTGTGTCTGTTGTCCCTTGTCTGCGCTCTTGTAGAATACTGGTTGAGGGGTGGAGATGATGTAGTTAATTATTCCTTGCCCACAAACATTCGACCACCCATCAGAGATGATTGCAATACAGTCTGCTTTCTCTATGATTTGTTTGACCTTTACTTGAAGTCTGTTGAACTCTGCATCCAGCAAATGAGTAGATAAAGCATGTCTGGTTGGAGGGGTGTATGCTGGGCGAAGAACATTCAGAAATTCCAATACACATTGCCTGTGAGCATCAAAGGTGAACCAGTTGCATACACAGCTCGAGCAAGACATTCATCAGCATTTTTCTGACTACGTTCCTCCATTGAGTCAAAAAAACTTCTGATTCCATGAGGATCATGAGCTGTTTCTATCGATAAGGTGTCTGATTCCTAATTTTCACCTCAAATAGAAGTAAAGGGACTTTGTTAGAGGTTGCTTGTGAGCGCTGAGGGAACTTTATGCACTTAGCCAGATGATTCTGCATCTTTGTTGCATTCTTCACATATGATTTGGCACAGTATTTGCAAATGTACACAGCTCTTCCTTCTACATTAGCTGCAGTGAAATGTCTCCACACATCAGATAGTGCCCGTGGCATTTTCCTGTAAAGATGAGTAAAAAAACAACAAATACAATTCAATGTTCAGATAAATAGTTAAGCAGTTAGATTAAACAACTCCTTTTGTAAGAAACGTTTTTAAATGAAACATGTTTGGAAACAGGTGAATTAACACTCCTCAATTAGCAGGCTCAAGCAAACTAAAACCCATATGGTAGCAAAAACTAACAAGCAGAAATTGTAAACAAGTTAGAAATTATTTAAACACACTTTGGACTACTATTTACTAGTTAACAAAAAATCATGTATGTCATATAAAATATATTCACCCCACACAGTATTGCAATCAAAACCAGAAAGCATGTAGTCCTTGGCTCAGACAGTGTAGTAGTGTGGCCTCAATAGCATCTCATTAGTGTGCAAGGTCTTGAGAATCAGCTGCACATGTAGTGGAAGAGTGCACTGCACATGTGATGGAAGAATGCACTGTGCATGCAGAGGGTTGCAATTCCATTGAATTGGGGATAGTTTAACCAAAATATGCCACAAGACCTAGAATTGCCTTATGTGCATCTCACATAATGAATTTAAGCTAAGTTAATTTAAGAAAAATTCCCCCCAAAAAGTTTCCGCTGCTTTGCAACCCTAGTCATGACTATCCTACAGGTCTCTAGCTTACATTCCCTGTGTCTTTGAGCGGACCAAGGGTGTACGTTTGTGTGACCCAACTGTTTGTCTGGTTTGCTAATCCGGCTCGTGGTAGAGTGCTTTCCAAACAGCGTCTTTCCCACTGGATTGTGGAGGCAATTTCTCTGGCATATGACAGCAAAACGGAGGAATTACCTAACAATGTATGTGCTCACTCCGCCAGGGGTCTGTCTGCTTGTTGGGCGTTGTTTTAAAGGGTTGCCTGTAGGAGATATTTGTGCTGTGTCGAGTTGGGCATCGCCACACACTTTTTTGTAAGGTTTTATCGCTTGGATTTCACTGCCCTTATGGCTAGGCTAGGAGAAGATCATTAGGCAGCGCGCAGATTGCGCAGTACCTGGGACCGCAGGTTTTCCTGTCAGGTTGGAACTCTGGGTGGTCTGCCATGGGCCATTTCATTTGGTGTCTGCTGGGGTTGGCTTGGGGTGTGATTTCATGTCCCCGTAGCTGTGTTGTACCGAGTTGACCGACTAAAAGGAAACATAATGAAATAAGTTAGGACTATAACTACGGTTCCCTGAAGGAGGGAAATGAGGTACAACACCTGTTAGGCCCGCACTGCCCAGTTCTGGGCTCGGTGAAGAGCGGTACTGAATTTAAGATATTAATCCGTGCATGGGGTTTATCTTCCGGTGAGGCACAGTGTTCATTGGCCTTGTCGGATGTGATTCTAATGTTCTTCAGTAGAGGGAACTAGCACGCGATCTCCCCACAGCTGTGTTGTACCTCGTTTTCCTCCTTTAGGGAACAGTAGTTATAGTAATAACTGTACGTTTTCCTGGATGTGTGTTCACTCAATGTTATTAATTTTGACATACATTTTTGATACACCGATCCAATTTAATTTATTTGTTCATATTTAGAACAAATCGCTCATTGTGTTGTAGCATGAAGAAAGATTATCTCTCTACTACTCACCCTGTGGAGGCTGAAGTCTCAGCGAAGCTGAGGAGAGTTGCCCCTGGTACAGCCACTACAGCAGACTCCGATGCCAGCCAGACTGACGTGTCTGCCAGTGAGGAGGGGATAGATCTTGACGATAGTGACGGTGACCACGTCTTCCACAGACGGTACCTCCAAGCCCAGCTAGCCCTGTCTTCAGGAGCCTCCAGGCCTGGGGAGAGACAGGGGTCTGGGGAGGAGAGACAAGGTGGGGCTGGGATGGACCCCTTCATACAGGCCAGCCTGACTGCTAACACTCATAATGCTACACAGTATGCTGCGTTACACACCAACAGCTGTTCAAAGCCTTCAGAATCTTCCACTGTAGAACCGATGAAGTCTGAGGTTCCGTCCTCAAAGAAGGTTACGCTTGTAGAACCCACCATGACCTCGCCCATTTTGGTTGCCGAACCTCAAGAGGGCAAGGCTGCCAGCTTAACCCCTAAAACATCCAAATTACAGAAGATCGCTCCCAAACCTAGCCCCTCACCTTCACTTCCAACCCCAACCACCTCACCCTTTGCTGTCCCAAAGCCATGGAAGAAGGGGCGGAAATCAGGGGGCAATCGTTGGGGCAATGCAGGAAAAGTCACTAAGGGGACTAAGGTGGCGAAAGCGGCTGTCACGTTAACAAGCAGCCCGGTAACTGTCGCTATGCAGCCTCAACTGGACGACGTGGAGGGTCTACTTTTTGTGTCCTTTACTTCCAAGGTAAAACACAACACTCGTGCTCTGAGAGTATGGGGAAAAAGGAGTTTCAGACAACTGTTCATTTAGATCCCCTGAGTTGAAAATATAAGTGGGAAACTTTGTGTATATTTGCTGAAGGTGCAGATGGTATTGAAAATGTAATCTCTTCCTCTGTGTCACAGGAAGCTCTTGGTGTCCATGTGGAGGATATGCCACCAAGTAACACGTCACCAGTCGTGCAGGAATACCCAGAGAGAACTGGTAAGGCTGCAAAGAAGTTCTGTTCTACTGTACATACTCTGAAAGGGGCTTGTCATTCTCTAGCAGCGTACTTGGCAACAAGACGCCTGGAGACACACAAAATAGAACATCAACGCCAACTGTCTTTTTCACTGATTGCCATTCACAATACAGTATGACATGGGATGTCAGCACAAGGCTTACTTGCTTTCACTGGGTTTCATTTGAGTAGAGACACCTTTAGCAGGCCCAGGGATTTTGTCATAGTTACCAACAAGGGAACGTATTAATAGACATAGTATTATTCCCTAATTGAGAATTGTTAACGCCTAGCCTAGTAGTAAATTAATTACACTTGAAAGTAGGGCGATATAGCCAAAATATCATATGGTATTTTTCAAAAGTTGGACAGTATTTGACGGTATTTTATGTTTTTGATTTAAAAGTTCTACATTTGCTTTATGACTAGTGCGTGACCCTAGGGTGGCCATACATATATTCTGAATGATTTCAATGGGTCTTTCTCCATTCTGATTGTTTTATACTGTTCAACTTCAACCTAAAATAATTTCCTGCACTCATTTGAGATCATTTCCATACTGCCATGATGTGGGCAAAAATACTAGGCCTCATTTTTAACCAAATGTTGCAATTGCGATTTAGATCAAAACACTTGGGTGAACTTTTGGAATCATGGAAAATAGAATGTTTATTCTAATTCTATAGTTAAAATATAAATAATAGTGGGCACTTTAAATATAGTGTTGTTTGACATGACAACGAATGAAAATGCCATGGACGAGTTATTGTGACGGGGTCGGAACCAAAGTGATGTTCAGTGTTTCCTAGAGGACCCTATAATCTTTGGCTACATTACATCTTCATTCATGTAGCCAACATATACATGCTTTGCCTATTCCTCTTTGATTTAGAAGATACTGTTGCACAAACAACATGCTTCCACCAGCACTGTTATCAGGCTGTATTAGCTAGTTACGTTTGCTCTGACTCGTTACTTTTATTAGCTAGCCAGCTATCTAGCGATTAGAATTAGTGGCTAACACGATTTAGCTTAACTTGCTAAGAAAAAACAAACTAGCTCAAATCAAATTTTATTTGTCACATGCTCCGAATAGAACAGGTGTAGACCTTACAGTGAAATGCTTACTTACAAGCCCCTAACCGACAGTGCAGTTTAAAAAAAATACGGATAAGAGATAAAAGTAACAAGTAATTAAAGAGAAACAGTAAAAAATCATAATGTAAACAGGGGGGTGCCGGTACAGAGTCAATGTGCGGGAGCATTGGTTAGTTGAGGTAGTATGTACATGTAGGTAGAGTTAATTAAAGTGACTATGCATAGATGACACATTTGTGGCCTGCTGGAGGAAATTTTGCAGGGCTCTGGCAGTGCTCCTCCTTGCAAAAAGGCGGAGGTAGCGGTCCTGCTGCTGGGTTGTTGCCCTCCTACGGCCTCCTCCACGTCTCCTGATGTACTGGCCTGTCTCCTGGTAGCGCCTCCATGCTCTGGACACTACGCTGACAGACACAGCAAACCTTTTTGCCACAGTTCGCATTGATGTGCCATCCTGGATGAACTGCACTACCTGAGCCACTTGTGTGGGTTGTAGACTTCGTCTCATGCTACCACTAGAGTGAAAGCACCGCCAGCATTCAAAAGTGACCAAAACATCAGCCAGGAAGCATAGGAACTGAGAAGTGGTCTGTGGTCACCACCTGCAGAACCATTCCTTTATTGGGGGTGTCTTGCTAATTGCCTATAATTTCCACCTTTTGTCTATTCCATTTGCACAACAGCATGTGAAATTTATTGTCAATCAGTGTTGCTTCCTAAGCGGACAGTTTGATTTCACAGAAGTGTGATTGACTTGGAGTTACATTGGGTTGTTTAAGTGTTCCTTTTATTTTTTTGAGCAGTGTACTTAGTCTCCAAACCCCGAAGAGGTAGTGGCTAGGTGAAGGGTCTAGTTGTTAAATTAGAATTGGGCCTGTATCTCTTCTCTAATGACCTTGTCTCCTCCAAACACTAAGGGGGTAGAGGCTAGGTGAAGGGTCTAGTTGTTGATTTGAAATCGGGCCCGTGTCTCTCTCTCTAATGACCTTGTCGCCTCTCTGTGCAGATGGAAGCAGGTCCTTTGTCTCCAGGACAGGGAAGACCAGTGACCTGACCAAAATCAAGGGCTGGAGGGACAAGTTCATCAGGACCAGAGTGTCCTCTCAGAACCAGAACCGCTCTGCCTTCTGCAGCGATACGCTCGACCAGTACCTGGAGAGAGAGGCCCAGCGAATCAGAGCCTGCACCGACGCCTTCTCCCACAACCCCCTGGGCTCCGTGGCCTATCAGCTACCTGTGACCAGCTACGTGCGGACCCAGGAGAGCGTTTTGAAGATGCGCGCCCCTCCGCCTCAGCCACCTGCCTTCTGTAGACCCTGCCCCCTCTCCCCGAAACCTCTTCTGTACGCTGCTCTAAAGAAGCCCCCTTCACCTATCAAAGACCACGTGACCCCTCCTAAAGCAGCCAAGTCCAAACCAAACCATGCACCACCACAAGGGAAACAGCACCATATAACACCAGAACAGGGCAAAGGCAGATTCGCCTCTGTATTACGGCCCATTCAGGTCTCCAACAGTAACAAAACAACTGCTGCTGAAGCTACAGCTGAGGTGAAAGTCACCAGCCCTAATGCACAAAGGTAAGGGCGTGCTACTACAGACACGTTATACCCATGCCAAATCATACAGTATAGACATCTCTCTATTTCATGTTGACCCAAAGCAATATGAAATGAGTCTGACATTTTTCATGTTCTGTAGATATTTGTGTTTGGGATTGAGCAAGTCTCCTTTTTTTTTTTTTACCCTACAATGGACAATAAAGCTTTTATTATACATTATCCTTGTATCAATAGGTCACTTCCAGGTAAGGAGGCAGTGAGGAGGGACACCAGCCCAGGAGGAAGCCTCTCCAGCGGGTTGAGTGGCCTTTCTAAGATCCAGCTGAAAATGATGGAGATGGAGGATGCCACCTTCTACCAGGGACACGACAGAACACACATTACTACTGAGAGGGTGGAGACGGCCCTGATGGCCCTGCTCACTGCACAGGTAGGTCTGACACACACACACACACACACACACACACACACACACACACACACACACACCGTCTGATGGTCTCTCTGTCTGTTCCCTTCAGGGTCTTTCTAAGATTAGAGCCCCCAATGCCAGCCCAGTGGATGGTCCAGAGTGTGGTTCTGAGTTCTGCAGGTTGGGGTGTGTGTGTTCCAGCCTGGCCCGGGTGTCCAGGGGTCCACTCCACTGCTACAGGCCAGACTGTATGTTGGGCTGCTCCTGCTTCAAATGCAAGATCACCAAACAGACCACAGCAGCAGAGAATCACCAGAACCAGATGCTTCCCGTTTACAGTAAGTTCATATCCAGGGTGACTGGATTTGGGGACTTGTGAGACGGCGCCAAAGGCAAATGTCTGTCTCAGAATGTACAACAATGTTGCATTCTATTCTCTTATTGACCAAATGAATGAAACATTGCACATCAACTTGGAACACGCTGATGAACGGTTCCTCCTTCTCTCCCTGTCCAGCTATGTCTAAGGTGGACCATGAGGTCCAGCCCAATCGAGGCATCCGCGTCTTTACCCTGTGGGACCTCACCTCAGGGGTGGACCCAGAGCCCCTCTTCATCCCCAAAACTGCTGCCAACATACCCATCAAGCCTCTAACCAGGATCTACCACCTTGGTTACATCCCTCGTCTCACCCCTAAGGTAAATGCCACTGTCATTCAATGATCACAAATGGCACCCTTTCCCCTTTATAGTGCACTACTTTTGACCAAAACCATATGGGCCCTGAACAAAAGTAGTGCACTATATAGGAAACAGCGTCAAATTTGGGATACAGCCCATTGGGTCAAACTACCACCCTGAAAAGTCACAGGACTGGAGCAAATAGTGAAAATGTTGATTTCAGAAAAGATGTATAGGAAAAAGATATGACGGCTTGTATGTGTGTGTCTGCAGCTGCGAGAGGAGGACAAGGACCCAGTCCACAAGTACGTTGAGAGTGTGATGACGTGTGCCAGCGTCAGAGAGTTCAACACCAAACCCACTCCCCAGGTGCTGCCACCACAGGTGCACCTATTCAACGACAGTAGCGGTTTCATCATCCCCAGCAGCGGAAAGGTAAGGCTGAACAGGCATACACACACTAAATAGTTATTGTCGGAGTAGATGCGGCAACTTTTTATACACCGTTTAACCCACTAAGGTCGATGTCTTCGTCCCCCCATGGAAATCGAATTAGCATAATAAAACAATCTGCATAAAAATCTGTCAGTTTAAACTAGAGATGTATTTTTTTCTTTGCATTGGATGCGTCTTAATCCACTGCATTCGCCTATGTCACACTTCTGCATCTACGGTGAAAGGTGACAGAGCTAGAGCTGTTTATCAAGCCATGAGACATCCCGAAAATCGGTCTTCAAACAAAAATCTTCTGTTGCGTCCGACCGATTTGGCCTACAAACTATTATGACCCCTCTACGGAAAGATGAGACTCTCGCGAACACGATGGTGTTCTCCGTTTTGCTCCACACGTGTCTTGGGACTCGTCTGAAGTTGGTACAGCCGATCTGCCAACTTCTGTCTGTAGCGTCCGAACACTAATATGACCTCTCTGTGGAAAGGTGGAACTCTCACGAACATGTACAAGTTTTGCACGAGGACGCCCACAGGCCTCACAACACTCGTCTGAAGGTCACCCGGTGCCCGCTAAAAAAATGTATGGAAGTACAGTACCAATCAAAGGTTTGGACACACCTACTCACTCAAGGGATGTTTCTTTATTTTCACTATTTTCTACTTTGTAGAATAATAGTGAAGACATCGAAACTATGAAATAACACATGGAATTACGTAGTAACCAAAGTGTTAAACAAATCAATATTAATAAGAAACAACCCTTTTTCAGGACCCTGTCTTTCAAAGATAATTTGTAAAAATCCAAATAACTTCACAGATCTTCATTGTAAAGGGTTTAAACACTGTTTCCCATGCTTGTTCAATGAACCATAAACAATTAATGAACATGCACCTGTGGAACGGTCGTTAAGACACTATCAGCTTACAGACAGACGGTAGTCAATTAAGGTCACAGTTATGAAAACTTAGGACACTAAAGAGGCCTTTCTACTGTTAGGTTCTTATTTTTCAGAGTAAATGACCCACGGACACTAGAGAAGCTTTAACCAAGTTACATTTTTCCCAAAGGTTCTGTACAGCTGTAATCAGACTGCAAAACATTTCTCACATCACAGTTATATACATCCTACTTAAGACACTCCCTCGCTGCAATCCTTAGTTTATGGTCTAACAGGAAAAGAGTAACAAGATCTCAAACCCTTATTACTCCCTTCAGGTGACCTGTCCTCACCTCCTGACCTCAACCCCTCCATCTAATCCACAGATTTACATTTACATTTAAGTCATTTAGCAGACGCTCTTATCCAGAGCGACTTACAAATTGGTGCATTTACCTTATGACATCCAGTGGAACAGCCACTTTACAATAGTGCATCTAAATCTTTTAAGGGGGGGGGGGTCAGAAGGATTGCTTTATCCTATCCTAGGTATTCCTTAAAGAGGTGGTGTTTCAGGTGTCTCCGGAAGGTGGTGATTGACTCCGCTGACCTGGCATCGTGAGGGAGTTTGTTCCACCATTGGGGTGCCAGAGCAGCAAACAGTTTTGACTGGGCTGAGCGGGACCTGTACTTCCTCAGTGGTAGGGAGGCGAGCAGGCCAGAGGTGGATGAACGCAGTGCCCTTGTTTGGGTATAGGGCCTGATCAGAGCCTGAAGGTACTGAGGTGCCGTTCCCCTCACAGCTCCGTAGGCAAGCACCATGGTCTTGTAGCGGATGCGAGCTTCAACTGGAAGCCAGTGGAGAGAGCGGAGGAGCGGGGTGACGTGAGAGAACTTGGGAAGGTTGAACACCAGACGGGCTGCGGCGTTCTGGATGAGTTGTAGGGGTTTAATGGCACAGGCAGGGAGCCCAGCCAACAGCGAGTTGCAGTAATCCAGACGGGAGATGACAAGTGCCTGGATTATGACCTGCGACGCTTCCTGTGTGAGGCAGGGTCGTACTCTGCGGATGTTGTAGAGCATGAACCTACAGGAACGGGCCACCGCCTTGATGTTAGTTGAGAACGACAGGGTGTTGTCCAGGATCACGCCAAGGTTCTTAGCGCTCTGGGAGGAGGACACAATGGAGTTGTCAACCGTGATGGCGAGATCATGGAACGGGCAGTCCTTCCCCGGGAGGAAGAGCAGCTCTGTCTTGCCAAGGTTCAGCTTGAGGTGGTGATCCGTCATCCACACTGATATGTCTGCCAGACATGCAGAGATGCGATTCGCCACCTGGTCATCAGAAGGGGGAAAGGAGAAGATTAATTGTGTGTCGTCTGCATAGCAATGATAGGAGAGACCATGTGAGGTTATGACAGAGCCAAGTGACTTGGTGTATAGCGAGAACAGGAGAGGGCCTAGAACAGAGCCCTGGGGGACACCAGTGGTGAGAGCGCGTGGTGAGGAGACAGATTCTCGCCACGCCACCTGGTAGGAGCGACCTGTCAGGTAGGACGCAATCCAAACGTGGGCCGCGCCGGAGATGCCCAACTCGGAGAGGGTGGAGAGGAGGATCTGATGGTTCACAGTATCGAAGGCAGCCGATAGGTCTAGAAGGATGAGAGCAGAGGAGAGAGAGTTAGCTTTAGCAGTCCGGAGCGCCTCCGTGATACAGAGAAGAGCAGTCTCAGTTGAATGACTAGTCTTGAAACCTGACTGATTCGGATCAAGAAGGTCATTCTGAGAGAAATAGCAGGAGAGCTGGCCAAGGACGGCACGTTCAAGAGTTTTGGAGAGAAAAGAAAGAAGGGATACTGGTCTGTAGTTGTTGACATCGGAGGGATCGAGTGTAGGTTTTCAGAAGGGGTGCAACTCTCGCTCTCTTGAAGACGGAAGGGACGTAGCCAGTGGTCAAGGATGAGTTGATGAGCGAGGTGAGGTAAGGGAGAAGGTCTCCGGAAATGGTTTGGAGAAGAGAGGAGGGGATAGGGTCAAGCGGGCAGGTTGTTGGGCGGCCGGCCGTCACAAGACGCGAGATTTCATCTGGAGAGAGAGGGGAGAAAGAGGTCAGAGCACAGGGTAGGGCAGTGTGAGCAGAACCAGCGGTGTCGTTTGACTTAGCAAACGAGGATCGGATGTCGTCGACCTTCTTTTCAAAATGGTTGACGAAGTCATCTGCAGAGAGGGAGGAGGGGGGGGGGGGGGAGGAGGAATCAGGAGGGAGGAGAAGGTGGCAAAGAGCTTCCTAGGGTTAGAGGCAGATGCTTGGAATTTAGAGTGGTAGAAAGTGGCTTTAGCAGCAGAGACAGAAGAGGAAAATGTAGAGAGGAGGGAGTGAAAGGATGCCAGGTCCGCAGGGAGGCGAGTTTTCCTCCATTTCCGCTCGGCTGCCCGGAGCCCTGTTCTGTGAGCTCGCAATGAGTCGTCGAGCCACGGAGCGGGAGGGGAGGACCGAGCCGGCCTGGAGGATAGGGGACATAGAGAGTCAAAGGATGCAGAAAGGGAGGAGAGGAGGGTTGAGGAGGCAGAATCAGGAGATAGGTTGGAGAAGGTTTGAGCAGAGGGAAGAGATGATAGGATGGAAGAGGAGAGAGTAGCGGGGGAGAGAGAGCGAAGGTTGGGACGGCGCGATACCATCCGAGTAGGGGCAGTGTGGGAAGTGTTGGATGAGAGCGAGAGGGAAAAGGATACAAGGTAGTGGTCGGAGACTTGGAGGGGAGTTGCAATGAGGTTAGTGGAGCATCTAGTAAACAGCATCTAGTAAAGATGAGGTCAAGCGTATTGCCTGCCTTGTGAGTAGGGGGGGAAGGTGAGAGGGTGAGGTCAAAAGAGGAGAGGAGTGGAAAGAAGGAGGCAGAGAGGAATGAGTCAAAGGTAGACGTGGGGAGGTTAAAGTCACCCAGAACTGTGAGAGGTGAGCCGTCCTCAGGAAAGGAGCTTATCAAGGCATCAAGCTCATTGATGAACTCTCCGAGGGAACCTGGAGGGCGATAAATGATAAGGATGTTAAGCTTGAAAGGGCTGGTAACTGTGACAGCATGGAATTCAAAGGAGGCGATAGACAGATGGGTAAGGGGAGAGAGAATGACCACTTGGGAGAGATGAGGATCCCGGTGCCACCACCCCGCTGACCAGAAGCTCTCGGGGTGTGCGAGAACACGTGGGCAGACGAAGAGAGAGCAGTAGGAGTAGCAGTGTTATCTGTGGTGATCCATGTTTCCGTCAGTGCCAAGAAGTCGAGGGACTGGAGGGAAGCATAGGCTGAGATGAACTCTGCCTTGTTGGCCGCAGATTGGCAGTTCCAGAGGCTACCGGAGACCTGGAACTCCACGTGGGTCGTGCGCGCTGGGACCACCAGGTTAGGGTGGCCGCGGCCACGCGGTGTGAAGCGTTTGTATGGTGTGTGCAGAGAGGAGAGAACAGGGATAGACAGACACATAGTTGACAGGCTACAGAAGAGGCTACACTAATGCGAAGGAGATTGGAATGACAAGTGAACTACACGTCTCAAATGTTCAGAAAGTTAAGCTTACGTTGCAAAAATCTTATTGACTAAAATGATACAGTACTGCTGAAGTAGGCTGGCTAGCAGTGGCTGCGTTGTTGTTGTTTTTTGAATGTGTAGCTGGCTAGGTAACCTCGATAGCTGGCTAGGCAACCTCGGTAACTGGCCAGATAATTAGTCTAAAACTACACAATTGTCTTAGATACAAGGACAGCAAAGATAACTATGTAGCTAGCTAACACTAGCTAGCTAACACTACACTATTCAAATCGTTCCGTTGTAATGTAATAGTTTCTACAGTGCTGCTATTCGGTAGAAGTTGGCTAGCTAGCAGTGTTAGCAGTGTTGACTAGGTAGGAGAACGGCAGCGCGGCGTACGAAAATAGCTGGCTAGCTAACCGAAAATTACTCTAGACTCCACAGTTATCTTAGATACAAGGACAGCAAAGACAACTATGTAGCTAGCTAACACTACACTAATCAAGTCGTTCCGTTGTTCCGTTGAATGTAATAGATTCTACAGTGCTGCTAAGATGTCCATCTGTCTCCCCTGTATCAACACGGTGCTCTGCTCCTGTCCCCCAACACATTCCACAGCTATCTGTTCTTCTACAGAGAACCCTTAACTTTCTCCTTTGATTCTATCTATCATTTATTTAATATCTCAATGTTCAAAATGTCGAACCCAACACTGACTCTCTTTGCAAGGAAGAGGTGAGAATGACCAGAGGGTGGGCGAGTGACTCCTTTATAAGGAGGTGAGAGGCTCCCCTCGTTCACCACTCAACCCGTTTGTCTCCAACAGACGGGTGTCATTGGTTCTTCCGAGACTTAGTGATTCAGAGCGAATCCCATCGCGAGATATCGAAACAAGTATTTGGAAGATGACTATTCTGGTCATTTATAAGAGTTAGCCCCTCTCTTTTAATGTGTAACTTATTGATTTTCCTGTCTTTGCAGAAGAAGATTGCTGCCGTCCTCTCACCTCCAACTAAACCAGGTAAGCGGGTACCTGAAACCAGAGTGCGAATTACGGGGGAGCCAGGGAGAGTTAAGCTCCCCTGAATAAGACATGAGCTCCTTTTTAGAGGCAACAAAAGTAAAACTTTAAGACACGCACCGACATCAAGATACACCAATCTCATCGGAGAAAGCATCTGAGTGAGCAAAACAGAGTCCCTCAGTATGTGTAGATACTCAGTATGTGTAGATACTCAGTATGTGTAGATACTCAGTATGTGTAGATACTCAGTATGTGTAGATACTCAGTATGTGTAGATACTCAGTATGTGTACAATGTATCTGATGATGTCTGGCCAAAAATAATATAACATGTCATACTCTTTTTGGATGTGAACGTAGTTGTACCTGATCCCAAAATGTTCTCACTAAAGCATACTTACCAGAAGTCCACTGGCACGCTCTGATAATAAAATGATGTGCATGGCGAAACAAATACGGCTCTGGACAGTTAGCTCAGTGGTAAGGCGCGGAGTTCCTGACATCTTTTGCCACTTGCGGTGTAAATTGGAAACCCCCATGGGACGCAGAAAAAAATCTTTAATGTGGACTCGCATTTATTTCGGTATTGTGTTGGGAAGAAAAGTGCAATCATCACCTTGAAAATGAAGATTAGGGACTCAATTCAATCCAACCCGCATTGCAGGATTTACTAAGTAGCTCTTTTTCCAATGGTCAAATGAACTCACAGATTGGTCTTCAGTACTGTATAAAAACATCTGCCCCATGTGGGATTAGAACTGGCAGCTACTGAACTATGAGCCTGCTGAACTGTTTTAGTGGTTGGGGGAAAAATACAACATGTTGACATGACTACCATATTCATCTATTACTTGTTACGATGGATGTAGTTACGAATATAAACCGTGTAATTCTCATAGCCTACTGTCACGGATCCCTCTGGAACATTCATCGCTCACACCTGGCTCCTATTCCCACTGATTGCATGTGTATATATGTGCCCTTTGTTCACCATGGTGCTGTCGATTTTATTGTTACTATGTGCGTGTGAGTACCTGCGCTGTGTGTTTTGGGCTTTCGTGCCCCTGTGGACTGCGCAGATGATTACGGGTCTCGTCCCGTGTGTTAATCATTGTGCACGTGCGTTATTTATTCAAGGTACTCTTCACTCTTTTGTTTGGGTTTCAACCCTGTGTTTTTGTATAGTGTTCGTTTGGTCTTCGACCCGTGCCTTTACACGGCACGCCGTAATTTGGGCTGAATAAAAACCCCTATTAAGCATTCCTGCGTCGGTCTCCCGATCCTTCATGCCAACGTGACACCTACATGTTTTTTGTCTTCGCAAAAGCACAGATGGGTATGAAATAACCAGTAAAACGTTGAATTTGGCTGCATCATGCAAAATATTTTGGCACACTCCACTTACCAAGACGATTGCCAATTAAGGCACGCTGTCACTTGCTTTTAAAGTAAGCCTTGAGGTGGTACCACCCAGCACATCTCCCTTGAGATGACGTAGAGCCATCTTCTAAAGGTGCCTCTACATCACGAATTCAATGGTAGACTTGAACGACTAGGGGCAAAAAGAGCTAGATTTGCTACTAAAAGACCAAAATATATCACTTTTGCAACAAACTGTCAAAATGAAGACCAGTATTGATGTGCTTCACTATAACTAAGCATAAAACAATGTTTTCAATTATATTTTTTTATTTATTGTTCACATTTTTGGGGAAGCATCAGTGTTTTGTTCAAGACCACCTAAAGCGAGACCGTTCCAAGACCGGAGCAAATCGAGTCCGGGTCAAGACCAGGGGGGGGGGGGGGGACCGAGTCAAGACTGAGACCATAGTCTGGCTTTTTTATGGCGGTTTTGGAGCTGTGGCTTCTTCCTTACTGAGCGTCCTTTCAGGTTATGTCGATATAGGACTCGTTTTACTGTGGATATAGATACTTTTGTACCTGTTACCTCCAGCATCTTCACAAGGTCCTTTGCTGTTCTTCTGGGATTGATTTGCACGTTTCGCACCAAAGTACGTTCATCTCTAGGAGACAGAACGAGTCTCCTTCCTGAGAGGTATGACGGCTGCGTGGTCCCATGGTGTTTATAATAGCATACTATTGTTTGTACAGATGGACATGGTTCCTTCAGGCGTTTGGAAATTGCTCCCATGGATGAACCAGGCTTGTGGAGGTCTACATTTTTTTTTTTTAGGTCTGATTTCTTTTGATTTTCCCATGATGTCAAGCAGTGAGGCACTGAGTTTGAAGGTAGGCCTTGAAACACATCCACAGGTACACCTCCAATTGACTCAAATTATGTCAATTAGCCTATCAGAAGCTTCTAAAGCCATGCCATCATTTTCTGGAATTTTCCAAGCTGTTTAAAGGCACAGTCAACTTAGTGTATGTAAACTTCTGACCCACTGGAATTGTGATGCAGTGAATTATAAGTGAAATAATCTGTCTGTAAACAATTGTTGGAAAAATGAGTTGTGTCATGCACAAAGTAGATGTCCTAACCGACTTGCCAAAACTATAGTTTGTCACGAGTCACCATCCCGGATCCGGGAGCACCCTCATCAGTAAAAAAGCTGGCTAGCATAGCCTAGCATAGCGCCACAAGTAAATACTAGCATCTAAATATCATGAAATCACAAGTCCAAGACACCAGATGAAAGATACACATCTTGTGAATCCAGCCATCATTTCTGATTTTTAAAATGTTTTACAGCGAAAACACTATGTATTTCTATTAGCTAACCACGATAGCAAAAGACTCAACCGCATATTTTCACAATTTTTTTCCTGCATAGGTAGCTATCACAAATTCGACCAAATAAAGATATAAATAGTCACTAACCAAGAAACAACTTCATCAGATGACAGTCTTATAACAGATTTATTGTATAGCATATGTTTTGTTCGAAAAATGTGCATATTTCAGGTATAAATCATAGTTTTACATTGCAGCCACCATCACAAATCTCACCAAAGCAGCTAGAATAACTACAGAGACCAACGTGAAATACCTAAATACTCATCATAAAACATTTATGAAAAATACATGGTGTACAGCAAATGAAAGACAAACATCTTGTGAATCCAGCCAATATTTCAGATTTTAAGTGTTTTACAGCGAAAACACAATATAGCATTATATTAGCTTACTACAATAGCCAACCACACAACAGCATTCATTCAACGCAACGGTAGCGATAGCGAAAAAAACAGCAAAAGATATACATTTATTCACTAACCTTCACAATCTTCATCAGATGACAGTCCTATAACATCATATTCCACAATACATATATGGTTTGTTCGAAAATGTGCATATTTAGCGGCACAAATCGTGGTTTTACAATGTGAATACGTAGTCAAAATGCAAAAATATTGTCCGGAGAAATCTTGGAGGCACCTAATCAAATAACTAATCATAAACTTTACTAAAAAATACATGTTGGACAGCAAATGAAAGATATACTAGTTCTTAATGCAACCGCTGTGTTAGATTTTTTTAAATAAATTTAGTACGACATACGGCTTACGTTATAGCGAGACAGCGCCCAAAATCAGGGCGAAAAATACGAATACACATTTGACAGAAATATGAAATAACATCATAAATGGTTCCTACTTTTGATGAGCTTCCATCAGAATCTTGTACAAGGGGTCCTTTGTCCAGAATAATCGTTGTTTGGTTGTAGAATGTCCTCTTCATCTGTCGAATTAGCAACCAAAGCTAGCCATGTGGCGCAGGAGTGTCCAACTTCACCATAACGCAAAGTAAAGAAAATGCAGAAAATTGCAATAAACTGATAACTCGGTTTAAAATAACTACTTTATGATTTTTTTAACACATATATCAAATAAAATCAGAGCCGGAGATATCTAACGTCTATAACGAAAGCTTTTCAGAACGCAATCCAGGGTTCCTTCTCGCGCGTTGCTGAACAAAGGAAAAAGTGGTCACGTCATTCCAAGAGGTCTTGTTCGGCCTCAGATCAAGCTATACACCCCATTCCACCTCTCACTGCCTATTGACTAGTGGAAGGCGTATGCAGTTCATGTAGATCCATAGATTTCAGGCAAATTAATAGGATGGCGCTGGAACAGAGCCCCCGATTTTCAGATTTTTCACTTCCTAACAGGAAGTTTGCTGCAAAATGAGTTCTGTTTTACTCACAGATATAATTCAAACGGTTTTAGAAACTAGAGTGTTTTCTATCCAATAGTAATAATAATATGCATATTGTACGAGCAAGAATTGAGTACGAGGCAGTTTAATTTGGGAACGATTTTTTACAAAGTGAAAATAGCGCCCCCCTATTGACAAAAGGTTATCAAGAAATTTGTGGAGTGGTTGAAAAACAAGTTTTAACGACTCCAACCTAAGTGTATGTAAACTTCCGACTTCAAATGTATCTTGGTTGTAAAATTGAGAGCTGAGCAAGCCTTCTGGTACAGGGACGGGCAGTCACTTTCATTCATCATTCATTACTGATTAACCCAACAACAACAAAAATAGGACGTTTTTGAGTGAGGTGACCATGTGGAATGTGCTGCTCGCACTGATGCGACCAATGAAACATTAAACTTGCGCAGCCAAGTCAAAGGGTCACAAAATGTGACTAAATGTTCACAGTCTGGAGCCATGGGCCTAATGACAATCGCTGAATGATATTACGCTTGAGTTCTTTACATTCATCAAATGGTGCATGCACAATGCACTGGATGCTGGAATTATTTTGGATTGGACGAACGTGCGCAGCCGCAGGTAGCCTACTGTTTGAGCACGTGCAACCAATAGAGGCTCCCCTACAGTATATTTCACACTGCCCGAAACCCTTTCTGCCAGGCGTGCCAGCATACAATGTTACATTCTGGTTGACTCCTAACCCTCAACCTGTGACCTCTGACCTTTCCCCTGTAGTTGTACCAATGAAGAGTCCTCCCAGCCAGGCCAAGAAGCCTGAAGGTCCTCCTGAGCCCACCATAGAGCTGGAGATCCAGTCAGAGTGTAACTGGGACCAGCATCAGAAACTGGTCCTGGGGGTTCTGTGTCGACGCATGACCCAGAACCGTCTGTCCGAACCCTTCAACATCGGCTGCTACCACGTCCGCCTCCTCTCCAACACACACACATGCAAGGCCGAGGGCAACATCATCATATTCAAGGTAGGTGGATAATATCCATTAGAATAAAGTGTTTGAGAAACATGTAGTTTCTGTTTTCTGTCTTAAAGACGCAGTTACTTGGACCAACTCATGTTGCCGCACAGATAATGTTCAGAATTCCTCCATGTTTCAGTTTTTAAAAATCCATAGCTCCATCAGTGCATTGAATCTCAATCAGTGACGATTCAATGCTCATGAGTGTTTGAGTTATCATCATCCACTTCCTTACTTCAAGGTGTGCATCAGTAAGGCTAAAGACGACAAATCCGATGATGTTGACCAATCCGATAGTGAAGTCACAGATGACAGTGATGAAGATGAGAAGGAGGAAGAGGGCATCCCTGAGCCTGAGAAGCCGGAGGTGCAAGTCGGCGTGACTCGCTTTCTGACTGGAGTGGTGCCAGCAGGCAGACTGAGAGCCAGGAAGAAACCACCAGCCTGTCCTGCTGTAGGACTCATCCAGGTGGGCTCATTAGCTTCACTTTACATTGATTTTAGTCTTGTAGCTCGACATAAAAAAAAAAAAATGACCTAGCATAAAGTGTAGTTTGTAGTGGTTTTATTGTCATTGAGGACCTCCAAATTGTAATTTCAACATTTTGGCTACGTTTTGTGACAAGCTCAATCCTCCACATTTCTTTATGTTTATCTTTCTTTCTTTCTTCCCCAGGTGAACGGTAAATCATACTCCCAGGCCCGGCTGCTGCTGGGGCAGATGGGAGCTCTGCACCCGACCAATCGGCTGGCCGCGTTCGTCACCGGAAGGTTGCGCTCTGTAGCGAAGGCCACTCAGAAGCCTCTCTCCTGCTCACCCAGGTTGAAGAAAACACCTGGGGGTGCTGGGTGCTTCAAGACAGCAGGCACAGCTGTTACTCCTTTAGGCAGTAGTAGTGTTACATCTTTGTCTATGGCCCAGAAAGTATTCCAGACACCAGCAGGTAAGAGGGAATAGAGGCTTGAGGTAGAAGTTTTAACCTTAACCTTACTTCAACACTTGTAAATGTTTTATTGTGTTAAATGTGATGTAATTAGACAGTTGAGGAACCGAAGCCTGATTGTTCAAGGACGGCTAAAGTTCTGTATGTATTCTCTCATAAAAGTTATCTTTCTCACACTGTCATTGTTGTTCTTCTCCAGGGAAGAACACGCTTCCTCCCTACAAACCACCATGGTCCCTAGGTGTCACCAAATCTAAAGGAAAAACCTCCACTAGTCAAACCACCACCAACAAAGACCCTAAAGACCCAGCCGGCTCTCACCTGCTGCTGATCCCCATGGCCCCTCCTGCCCCAGGCACCTCCCCAGGCTCTCGTCCTGGTGTGGTGCCCCCTGTAGGGAAGAAGATGCTACTACAGACAGTCGCTTCCTCCCAGGGCTGTAAAACGTATCATCAGACCAACGGACACCTGATAAAACCGCTACCTCTGAATCAGATATGTCACATAAAGGCCAAGAATCAAAAAAATATCCCTGGTGAGTTCATGTACTCATGCATGTGTATACACACACACACACACACACACACACACACACACACACACACACACACACACACACACACACACACACACACACACACACACACACACACACACACACAGCCTCAACGCCCTCTGATATCTTGTGTTGTCCCCACAGGTTCTGCTATCAAGCCGTCTACCCGCAAAACACTCCCCCCTCCCCCCCATCTCACCTCCATCCACCACCCTCCCCACTCCCCCCACATCAAATTCATCACAGGCCAGTCAGGTGCCTTCACCCCATCCCAGACCTCATCGTCTTCCCCTGTCTCTCTGACCATCTCCTCCTCCCTGAAGACCCCTAGCTTCCTGGGCCAGATTGGGACCTACTCCTTCAGGATCTGTTCACCTATTGCAGGGGACCAGGGCACAAGGGGCCCAGGCCAGGGCACCATGGAAGGCCCAGCCGGAGTGGCCCTGCCTGGGGGCTTCACCCTCATCCAGCTCCCTAAATCTGTAGGTACTGATGGTGCTCCCCGGCTACCCAAACTAATCAGAACCACAGCTGTGGGTGAAGCGGTAGCAGCCAGAACTTCGCAGCAAGGAGTGCCTCATCTGGAGACCAAATCTTCCTCTGGACCTGCAGGTGGAAAGGCCCAGAAGAACCAGAAAGGAACCTCTTCTCCCTCACCTCTAGCCTTGATAGAAGTTCAAACGGAGACTGTGCAATCTGCAAAACTCTCCTACACCCCAGAGTTAAATACCAATACACCTGACTCCAGATTAGCTCTAGCCCAGAAGAAACAGAGTCTGACTCAGTCAAAGGGCCTTAAATCTGACCTTAGATCAGCCAAAGTCAACTACTCTAGTCCCACAGAGCCCAATGAGTTGACCTGTGATGTGGGGGAGGGCTCGCGACCATGGAGCCCAGAATCATGTCAGAAAGACACAAAGTTCAGTCCGTTTACGACTCTGAGAATGCATGAGAACGGGCATCCTGATTTTAATGTTGAGGACTCGGATTCAGATCCGGGCGACTCGTCGGATGACTCGGATTCCGACAGTGATAAATATGCCGAGGTGAGAGAGCATAATTTTTTATAGTTTGATTTAAGTCTCTTTTTTTTTTTTTTTCTATGTTTATTTTGAAAACTTGTTTGCTGCAGTTGCACTTGAATGAGTTCTGTTGTAGTGTTTTGTAAAGCCAGAGTGTGTTGTGTTCTCTCTCACCCCAGGAAGAAGAGGAGGAAGCGGTTGACATTGAGACGGTGGAGGAGAGGAGACGGGGCATCACCGTCCCTCAGATGAGGGCCGCTGTCAAACACACACAGTAAGACTAGAGTGTGTGGAGGGGTGCGTGTGTGTTTGACTATTTACACTTAGCAGTATGATTTGCGTGAGACTGTCTCAAGGAAGCTGGGGTTCATGTTAAGTTTATTACATGTTTGTATGAAATAAAATAAAAATTCATCCACAGACAAAACAGTCAGGATGAGGAAACAGCACCAAAGGAAACGGTAAGGCTTCTCCCATCTGTCCATTATAACTGCAGAGCCATCTTGTTTTGTAGTAATCTTAGGCCCTCTTTTCCGGAGATGTTTTGCCTACTCATTCATAGCTGTCATGTATGGCAAAAAAAATAACTTTAGAGGTCTCGGAATACCCAATAGAATGCTCAGTGGCTCTTAACCTTTGACCCCTGTGCCATGCAGCGTCAGAGGGAAAAGAGAGAGGAGGGGTCTGGCGAGGGAGGGGGTCGTAAGAACCGTACCCTGACGGAAAGGTTGCGTCGCGGCGAGCATCAGGAACTCTTCACCAGACTCAAACAGGTGCTGTTCATGGAAAAACTGGACCCCAAGGTCTCTAAGCTTCACCTCCTTTCACAAGTAAGGAACAGTCTGTTATGTGGCTGTGTAGCTGGCCATTTGTTTTGGGTCATTTTATCCTATTCTGTACTGTGGTAGACACATACTTTTTCATGGTTGAATTGTGACCTCTGATTTTCTCATTTGGTTTGCAGCCTGATAATTATCGAATACAAAAGATATATAATCAACTGTGTCTTCCATCAGGCTTTGAAGGAGATTCGTACCCTGTCGGTGGACTCAGAGTCTCTGGAGGAGAACAAAAGGATGCTGACTGAGATCCAGTCTGTCTATGTCAAGGAGATTACGTACATTTCTGGTACGTCTGACTGAAATGACTCACTCACCATCTACTTGAATATTATGTTGTTTCAGACTCCTTGTTTTCAAAGATGGTTTATAAAGCGAAAAGAGTGGTGTGTGTGTGTGTGTGAACTCACAATGGTTAAGAAAAGCCCGAAAACAGAAGAAAACTAAGATACTAGCGGCATTCCATCCTAAGAACCAAGACATGTTGTTATAAACCCATATTTCCTTCCATCGTAGGGAAGTCAGAGGAGCAGATCAAGGCCAAGCTGAAGGAGATCTGGGAGAAGAAGAGAGCTCTAGCTGCCCAGAGAAGAGCAGATGTGCCCTGTACCTCTGTCCATGTCTCCTCTACCTGCCAGCTCTCATCCACCGCCTTCACCCTTAGTCCCAACACCCTGACAGGTAATAATAACCTGTTTGCTATATGTCTGACAACAGCAGGAATGGCACTAAGCTGGATCAATGAATTAGCTACATTACCGGTCAAAAGTTTGGACGCACCTACTCATTACAGGGTTTTTCTTTTCTTTTTACTATTTTCTACATTGTAGAATAATAGTGAAGACATCAAAACTATGAAATAACACATAGAAAAAAGTGTTAAACAAATCCAAATATATTTTATATTTAGGTTTCTTCAAAGAAGCCACCCTTTGCCTTGATGACTGCTTTGCAAGCACTAGGGGAAAAAATGTAATCTTAGTCATTCAGTGCTTTATGAAAAAGTGTAATGGACTACTGAGATGGTGTTGAAGAAATACCTTGTTTCATCTTCTTTTCAAGTATTGATTCAAAATATTTGAATGTCCAACCTAATCCAGTGATTGTCATGCGTTTTGGGTTGACAATTAGGCTATTGTTACATTTTACTGTAAAAATATGGCTCCAGAATGTATGTTTGTTTGTTTAATGGAGATGAATTTTCCTGCATCTTAATGTGTACTAATGTCATAGGCTAATTTATTTTAGTAGAAATCTCAAAACACATTAGCTAAATGGCTATCTCTTAATATAATACCCACTGCTAGTAGCCATGTATTAATCTAACAGTAAATTGTTTATGTCCCAAAAAGGTTGCAGTTCTAGCCTACCGCCCAGTTTTACATTAATATTTGAGTCATTTAGCAGACGCTCTTATGCAGAGCGACTTACAGTTAGTTAGTGACTGCATACAGTTTCCATGAAGCCTATGCAATCCCAATGGTCAATGCACATTTAACATGCTCCGTATCTCAAAGCCGTATCAGATATCTCGGTTATAAAAGAAATACAAATCATACCTACAGAAAGCTGATAACCTCCTTTCTTCGACTGTGATAACAGGAAAGCTGTGTTTTACCCGCAATATGATTTTAAAATGTTATACAATCAGAACATTTTCTCCTGGAGCATTATGTTTCCCGTGAAAGGAGAGAGAGAGTGGCTCACTCGAGACTGTAGAAGGCCCCCAGTGAAACGGGTACAGGGGTGGGCAGAAACTTTAATGACAGGAATCATGAGGTTATAACAAACTTTACTGTTTGACTAAATTATGGTTTTAGCCTCCTAAAAAAAATAGTATGTTTTGAGTTAGGTAACCATGTTGAATGTGCTGCTCACACTGATGCGACCAATGAAATTTAACTTGCGCAGCCAAGTCAAAGGGTCGCTAATCACCTGTTTCTCACTCCCTCTCCCAATGTCCGACGAGAGTATGAGCACTAAGCAGGATCATAGAGTTAGCCAGATAACTTTGATAAACCATTTAAATATAGCTCTTATTTATTCAGGTATTTTTCTCTGTGTATCCCAATGTCCCAGTTGTCTCGGGCTAGCTCTCTGGGTCATTCAGGTGCAGCTAGGGGCTCAGTGAAACCAGTGGCTGCTGTTCTACGCACCGAAAGCGTCAAGATACTGCATTGTCGAAACTAGAAGCACAAGCATTTCGCTACACTCGCATTAACATCTGCTAACCATGTGTATGTGACAAATAAAATTTGATTTGATTTGAAGATCATACTTCCTGCTTCCATACCAGGTGAGCGCATACAGGAACAGGATACCCACATTCGGTCTCTCACTCTTGTCTAGAAGGTTATGTAAGTTCTATATGTAAAAAAGAAATATAAACTATGCTGAATTGGAAGAGCGTGATAACTCTGTTTTAAAGTCCATTGGCAGACTATATGGGTAAAATGTGGCAAGGGTTATGATCGTTAGACTGCCACTCTGACTAGAATATGTTGTTGTAAGTCTGTCATTCTAACTGTGGTGTATTTCCTTTATCCACAGCAGGAGGAGTGGTCTGCCCAGTGAAGGTTATGAAGAGACCATCAACAGTCACCTCCCTCTCCTCCACCACCACCTCAGCAGCCAAGGAGGCTGTGAAGAAGGAGGGCGCTGAGGAAAAGGAGTGTACACTCCGGATTATCCACCCCTCTCAGCCCCTCTCGCAGACCCCTAGCCTACTGTGCTCTGCGTCTGCCACTGACCCCGAGAAGAAGTACCAGGGTAGAGTGTCTGGGCAGGCTGAGCAGTCCTCAGACAGCCCAGCAGAGGAGAGGCCAGAGGTAGGTAAGGAGGAACCACAGGCCCCTGTCTATAATGGATCCATGGAAGAAGAGACTTCCACAGAGAAGGACAACATATCAACTCCTACAGAGAAGAAGTCCCTTGTCAATAGAAACTTGATCAATAGGCTTTCTGTTATGACGTATCCCCTCGTGGACAGCGCTCCCCTAAACAGTGTCATCTGGAGGCCATTGGAGAAACCGCAGGCGGTGGGTAAGCGTGATCCAGGAGGCTGGGGCCTGTCTCTGACCAAGGGAGAGGCAGCCGTACTGGTGAAGGCTCTCTCTGAACACGAGGGCATAGTAGTGGGACGGAAGGGAAAGGATAGTACGGTCACACCGAAGCGCGAGGAAAACCTGGTCCAACACAATGGAAAGAAGAGCTCTGTGACACTGAAGGGCAAGAGTAGCTCAGTCACACAGAAAAGAAAGGATAGCTCAGAACTACAAAAAGAACAGGATAGCACAACGTCTCAGAAAGAAACTAACAACTTGGTCCCACAAAAAGGAGAGGATAGCTCGGGCCCACCGAAGGAAAATTATAGCTTTATCACTCAGAAAGCAAAGGACGGCTTGGTGACATCAAAGGAAAATGATTGCTTGCTGACACAGAAGGGAGGGGGAGGCCTGGCAGATGGCTTTGAGGCGCCAACTGTGAAGAGAACACGACGACCGCCGCGCTTGGACATTAAATCCCCACCAACTGAACATATCACTACTACCCCTGTGGCAACGACTGGGGGTGGCCCGGCCAACGTTACACAAGCCACGGGTAGTGCCCGTACCCCAGTGTCTCGACCTGGGGGTATTCTTGTGACTAACACCGGGGATGGTGAAAACCAACTAACCCCAAGGGAACCTACGAGGCAGGGTAGGACTCCTAAAGTACGACGGGTTGGGTTTACTACTAGTCCTGTGGCGATGACTGGGCCTGGAGGTAACTCGGCCAAAGTGACTCCAGCTGGGGGTATCCCTGTGAAGAGAGCTGCCAGTAGCCCTGCCACTCGGGGTAGGCCTCCTAAAGTACGGAAAGCTGGAGATAGCCCTAGCCCGGCCCCTGGAACTCGGGCTGGGTTAAGCCCTGTGGTGAAGACTGATGGCAGCGCAGCCAAACCAACACGGGGAGATAGCCCGGCCAGGACAACCCGAGCTGGAGTTAATAGCTCTGCAGCAATGACTAAAGGAAGCCCGGGTAAAACACCACAGGCTATAGGTCGGCCTGGAACACAGCCTGTGACCCGCTCTGTCGGGGGGAAGAGGACAATGAGGTCTGACAAGGCCTAGTGGAGTTGAGACTAAGGCTGCATTTCCACACTGCCTCCATTGGTCCATCTTGATACAGTGTGGCTCAGTTGGTAGAGCAAGTCTACTGTAAGTCGCTCTGGATAAGAGTGTCTGCTAAATGACTCAAGTGTACAGAAGTTGTCTACCTCGTTTCCTCTCCTTCACTCCAAGGATGATGCATTTCAGCCTAGTTCCAACCAGAGGAACAAGGGAATCATACTCAACACGTCACGTCAACAGATGTGTCATTAACTAACTCTCATTAAAGGCTGCACTCAGGTTCAGTAATCCCATTGAGACCGCCACATGTGCCTGTTCACAAATCCAAAGGACCCTGGACAGTTGTTTGTGTGAGTTAACCCTGTCTCAGCTTTAGTACTCATTTGCCTGCCTGCCTACTTGTGAATACACAACAAAGCAGACAATAATTTACACCTACAGACAGTCAGTTTTCAGAACATCTCTAGTCATTGAGCGAAACGTTAAATGAATGAACTGTATGCATGTATTGACGGTTTGGCTGCCGTTTCAGTAGTTGTAAATGGGACATTAGCCCCATGTTGGGGTGAATGTGGGATGTCCTACTTTTTTGGTGAAGTCAATATTGTTTTTATGTTGTAGAAAGTTGATTCCTTGTGTTATTTAATCATCAAACCCCTGTAATTGTTGAAGATAAGTTCTAGGGAAGGTCTGTACAACAATAATGAACTTGCATGACCACAAAACAGGTCAATTACTTTCTGGTCCATTTTGAAGTTTCCAATAGGCCCTAATCTTTGCAGCTGAAAATCATTGATTTCAGATACAACATTCATGTGTTTGTTCATGTCAAAAACCACAGTAAATGTTATTTCTATGCCACTCTAAAGACGATGTATTATAGCTGCAATTGTTGTGTCCAGTCCTTTTAAATACACTCTTAATTTCATTACCAGGCTCTTGGGAGTTTTCTCATAATTAGTACTTTTAAGTCTTTAGCGAATAGAATTTCTACTATTCCTTTTATTATTTCTACACAGTCACAACCATAAATATTAAACTTTTAAAAGTTGAATATTTTAATTTGCCTTATGAATTGCTTCCCTGTCTGTTTTACAATGGACCTCCTCGTTCAATGATTCTCATGTCTGATTTTTGAGGAACTTATGCATAACATGTCAACATTTTTGTTATTTGACATTGGTTTCAATCTTGTGTGTCAAAAGCAATCACGATTAAAGCCTACTGTGAGTCTGCGTGTGTGTGTATATACAAATACTCTTTGTAAATGTTTGTCTGACTTGAGGGTTGAATAATGCTCCTCAATGTATTTGTTTGTAAAGAAATAACTGCTATGTCAGTCACTGAGATGTGCTGGCACGATACTGTGGCCTTAAATGAATTAAACCGTATACATTTCTTTGGTGTGGCAGTTGTAACCTGCACGAAACGCCACGAGCTGGTAGAACAGTATCGAATGTGGAATAATAAAGTAGAACACAAGAATTAAACAATTTGTAAATATCAGAATTTGACTAGTAATTATAGACATTAATTATTGCAGCGTTCTAATGGTCTACTTATGACACAGCTTAAATGTATATTTTATCTGGGTTTTACACACTCGCGTCTCTATTACACTGGCGGATACGGGGTAATGATTGCATTTATAGGACTAGTAGAGTGCCTACTAATACCAATATCATGTATTAGATAAATAACATCCATTTTTTTTTCTCTCTGTGCTAATTTAACAAAGGAACGTGCCACAAGAAGTAGGGATGACTGACTGACACACACACGGACTGATCTAGGATCTGCATATTCTGCTGCCATCTCCACAGCCCATCGGTAGGCGGGGGAACAAAACTGACCTTAGATCTATATGGGCCTCCTAGAGCAGGGGTTTGCAAACTTTTTTCACTCGGGGCCACCCTTCCAGCATTGGGGAACCCACAGGGAGGTGTTCCCCATCTATTTCTTTGGGCATAAGCACTGTTCATAACACAAACTGTTCACACCCCTCTTGTTGGTGTAGAGAATTGTGCAGGTTTAAAGCTTATTTCCTGCAATTCTACACATGTCAATTTTCTAACGTGTATTCATGTGATATTTGAGTGACCAAAAAATGACAATGGGCAAAAAAAAACAAAAAAACTTTTGCTGTCATGGGCTAGTTGTACTGGACATTTCTGACAAGTTATAAATAGCTCTCTAAGGTATGCAATGAATACCATGACAAGAGGAACTGATGATGCACTAACCAATTTCATTCTACTATTACAACTTTCAAGAGTAAGATTAAAGCCAGACTGAGTTCCTTAAAAAAAAAGTCAATAAAAACGTTTTTTCCGCAGTCCTTTGCACTCTAGGGTTCGCGCCCCACAGTTTGTGAACCTCTGCACTAGAGGAGATAACTAGTTGAGTCTCTAAACATGAGCTAAGCCGACTACAGTACACCCCCGTCACCGGAGTTTAACGCTGCTCTAACCTACTCAAGAGATTAAAGTTGTACACAAGCCTATGCCCTTAAAGTTTACTCAGCTACAAAAAAATATTAGTTGGGGATGCAAGCGCGTTTGTATCCTAAAGAAGAATTTCACGGTTCAAACATCGCATAACTTTTAAAGTAAGACATTTGTCGGGATATTTTACCATCAAGATGACAGCAGACGGGCACGGGTCAACAATAAAAAGTCGGATAAAGAACATGCTGCGGAAGAATCGGAAGGAAAACCTTGCCGACAAGGTGAGTGACTGCCGTTTTGCTTTTCATAGATTTATGCCCGAATGATAGGTTAACTAGAGTAATTTATAGTGTCATTGCATTCAAATTATTTTTATATTTGTGTCATTTAGGGAAAATAATTAAACAACATTTTGCTTTATTGTGGGTATATCACTCAAGAAATGCCTTAGATTAAAATGTTCAAATGTAAAACTTCATATTCCCAATAAAATAGTAATGTCTGTAAACACCTGAGAACCTGGTAAAAAACAAAACAAGATTGTCTATTTTGACACGTCCAATGCATGAGGTTGAGTCGGTGGATCCATCTAATCCGGTTATTGTTGAGAAAATCAAGTACAGAACAGCGTGCAAACTAATCAATCAGCCTCCTCTCACGTTGTATTGATGATAATAGACACAATTCAGTGTCAGAAAAAAGTGTTTGTTTAGCTCTCTGTCCAGACCAATTCAGCTTCTTTCAGTTTGAGGTCGATATTACCCAACTAGCACATTTGGTTCCTTGGAAGTTGTGGGAATTTGTTTTTAGTTTGCCATTGCTTGTGAAAACGAAGCCACACATTTCCTAACCAGTAATACTGAACTTACATTTTTTTTACTTTCTGAGAACAGAAGTGAAAATTTCGCCTGTTCTGAGAACATTTACTTTTAGTTTGCAGGGAGGTTCTGAAAACGTTTTACTCGGGTTCCTTGATGTTATATATTATAACAGACCACAGTGCTCATTAAGATCATGTCTGGCCAATTAGTGGGTGTGACCAACACTGGAAAACACTTAACAGCTACAGGATGTACATAGTAATGGAACACTGGTTATTTTAATAATGGAACACTGGTCACTTCAAATAATGTTTATATACTGTTTTACTCATTTCATACATTATGTATATACTGTATTATAGGTAAGGCCAAACCTATTTAACTACATATACTATTATTCAGATATACTACACTGAGCAAAAATATAAACGCAACATGTAAAGTCAAGAAACTGATTAAACAGGATGATCATTACACAGGTGCACCTTGTGCTGGGGACAATAAAAGGCCACTCTAAAATGTGCAGTTTTGTCAACCAACACAATGCCACAGATGTCTCATATTTTGAGGGCGTGTGTAATTGGCATGCTGACTGCAGGAATGTCCACCAGAGCTGTTGCCAGAGAATTTAATGTTTATTTCTCTACCAACGTTGTTTTAAAATAATTTTTCAGTACGTCCAATAGGCCTCACAACCGCAGACCACGTGTATGGTGTCGTGTGGACGAGCGGTTTGCTGATGTCAACGTTGTGAACAGAGTGCTCCATGGTGGGGTTATGGTATGGGCAGGCATAAGCTACGGAAAAGGAACACAATTGCATTTTAATTCAGTAAAATCTTTACAATTGTGTCATGTTGCGTTTTATATTTTTGTTCAGTATACATATTCTATCCATATACTGTCCATATTGCCTATACATCCCATCACATTAATACTAGATATACAAAAGTATGTGGACACACCTTGAAAATAGTGGATTCAGCTATTTCAGCCACACCCCTTGCTGACAGGTGTATAAAATCGAGCACACAGCCAGCCATGCAAACTCCGTAGATGAACATTGGCAGTAGAATGGCCTTACTGAAGAGCTCAGTGACTTTCAACAGGGCACCGTCATAGACTGCCACCTTTGCAACAAGTCAGTTTGTCAAATTTCTGCTCTGCTAGAGCTAACCCGATCAACTGTAAGTGCTGTTATTGTGAAGTGGAAATGTCTAGGAACAACAATGGCTCAGCTGCAAAATGGTAGGCCACTCAAGCTCACAGCACGGGACCACTGAGTGCTGTAAAAAATATTTATCCTCGTTTGCAAAACTCACTACCGAGTTCCAAACTGCCTCTGGAAGCAACGTCAGCACAAGAACTGTTCGGTGGGAGATTCATGAAATGGGTTTCCATAGTAGAGCAACCGCATACAGGTCTAAGATCACCTTGCACAATCCCAAGCGTCAGCTGAAGTGGTGTAAAGCTCGCCGATATTGGACTCTGGAGCAGTGAAAACGCGTTCTCTGGAGTGACGAATCACTGTAAAGTTTGGTGGGAGAGGAATAATGGTCTGGTGCTGTTTTTTATGGTTCGGGCTAGACCCCTTAGTTCCATTGAAGGGAAATCCTAATGCTACAGCATACAATGACATTCTGAATGATTCTGTGCTTCCAACTTTGTGGCAACAGTTTGGGAAAGGCCCTTTCCTGTTTCAGTGTGACAATGCCCCCATGCGCAAAGCGAGGTCCATACAGAAATGGTTTGTCGATATCAGTGTGAAAGAACGTGATTAGCCTGCACAAAGCCCGGACCTCAACCCCATCGAAAACCTTTGGGATGAATTGGAACACCAACTGCAAGCCAGGCCTAATTACCTAACATCAGTGCTCGACCTCACTAATGCTCTTGTGGCTGAATTGAAGCAAGTCCCCACAATTAATGTTCCAACAATTATTGGAAAGCCTTCTCAGAACAGTCTAGGCTGTTATAGGAGCAAAGGGGGGACAAACTCCATATTACTGCCCATGTTTTTGGACTGAGATGTTTGACAAGAAGGTGTCCACATACTTTTGGTCATGTAGTGTGTGTGTATATATGTATATACAGTACCAGTCAAAAGTTTGGACACACCTACTCATTCAAGGGTTTTTCTTTATTTTGACTATTTTCTACATTGTAGAATAATAGTGAACACATCAAAACTATGAAATAACACATATGGAATCATGTACTAACCAAAAAAGTGTTAAACAAATCCAAATATATTTTAGATTCTTTAAAGTAGCCACCCTTTGACTTGATTACAGCTTTGCACACTCTTGGCATTCTCTCGACCAGCTCCATGAGGTAGTCACCTTGAATACATGTCAATTAACAGGTGTGCCTTGTGAAAAGTTAATTTGTGGAATTTCTTTCCTTAACGCGTTTGAGCCAATCAGTTGTGTTGTGACAAGGTAGGGGTGGTATACAAAAGATAGCCCTATTTGGTAAAAGTCCATATTATTGCAAGAACAGCTCAAATAAGCAAAGAGAAACGACAGTCCATCATTACTTTAAGACATGAAGGTCAGTCAATCCGGACAATTTCAAGAACTTTGAAAGTTTTTTCAAGTGCAGTCGCAAAAACCATCAAGGGCTATGATGAAACTGGATCTCATGAGGACAGCCACAGGAAAGGAAGACCCATAGTTACCTCTGCTGCAGAGGATAGGTTTATTAGTTACCAGCCTCAGAAATTGCAGCCCAAATAAATGCTTCACAGAGTTCAAGGAACAGTCACATCTCAACATCAACTCTTCAGAGGAGACTGCGTGAATCTTGACTGTGTGAATGGTCGAATTGCTGCAAAGAAACCACTACTAAAGGGACACCAATAAGAAGAAGATACTTCCTTGGGCTAACAAACATGAGCAATGGACATTAGACCAGTGGAAATCTGTGCTTTGGTCTGATGAGTCCAAATTTGAGATTTTTGGTTTCAACCACCTTGTCTTTTTGAGACGCAGAGGTGGTGAACGGATGATCTCCGCATGTGTGGTTCCCACCGTGAAGCATGGAGGAGGATGTGTGATGGTGTGGTGGTGCTTTGCTGGTGACACTGTCAGTGTTTTATTTAGAATTCAAGGCACACTTAACCAGCATGGCTACCACAGCATTCTGCACCGATACGCCATCCAACCTGGTTTGCGATTAGTTGGACTATCATTTGTTTTTCAACAGGACAATGACCCAACACACCTCCAGGTTGTGTAAGGGCTATTTGACCAAGAAGGAGAGTGCTGCATCAGATGACCTGGCCTCCTCAATCACCCAACTTCAACCCAATTGAGATGGTTTGGGATGAGTTGGACCGCGGAGTGAAGGAAAAGCAGCCAACGTGCTCAGCATATGTGGGAACTCATTCAAGACTGTTGGAAAAGCATTCCAGGTGAAGCTGGTTGAGGGAATGCCAAGAGTGTACAAAGCTGTCAGCAAGGCAAAGGGTGGATACTTTGAAGAATCTAAAAACCTAAAATATATTTTGATTAGTTTAACACTTTTTTGGTTACTTCATGGTTCCATATGTGTTATTTCATAGTTTTGTTGTCTTCAATATTTTTCTGCAATGTAGAAAATAGTAAAAATCAAGAAAAACCCTTGCATGAGTACGTGTATCCAAACTTTTGACTTATACTGTATATACAGTGCATTCGGAAAGTATTCAGAAGCCTTCACTTTTTCCACATTTTGTTTTGTTACACCTTATTCCAAAATTGACAAAAACATGTTTTCCCCTCATCAATCTACACACACTACCCCATGATGACAAATCAAAAACAGGTTTTTAGAAATCTTTGCAAATTTATAAAAAAAAAATATCTATATAATTTACATAATCATAGGTTTGTGTCTTCTTGGATCTTCTCTTCAGATCCTCTCAAGCTCTGTCAGGTTGGATGGGGAGCGTCGCTGTACAGCTATTTTCAGGTCTATCCAGAGATGTTAGATAGGGTTCAAGTCCGGGCTCTGGCGGGGCCACTCAAGAACATTCAGAGACTTGTCCCGAAACCACTCCTGCGTTGTCTTGGCTGTGTGCTTCGGGTCATTGTCTTGTTGGAAGGTGAAACTTTGCCCCAGTCTGAGGTCCTGAGCGTTCTGGAGAGGGTTTTCATCAGGGATCTCTTTGTACTTTACTCCATTCATCTTTCCCTCGATCCTGACTAGTCTCCCAGTCCCTGCCGCTAACAAACATCCCCACAGCATGATGCTGCCACCACCATGCTTCACCCTAGGGACGGTGCCAGGTTTCCTCCAGATGTGATGCTTGGCATTCAGGCCAAAGTGTTCAATCTTGTTGTCATCAGACCAGAGAATCTTGTTTCTCATGTCTTAGAGTCCTTTAGGTGCCTTTAGGCAAACTCCAAGCGGGTTGCCATGTGCATTTTAGTGAGGAGTGGCTTCCGTCTGGCCACTCTACCGTAAAGGCCTGATTGGTGAAGTGCTGCAGAGATGATTTTCCTTCTGGAAGGTTCTCCCATCTCCACAGAGGTACTCTGGAGCTCTGTCAGAGTGACCATCGGATTCTTGTTCACCTCCCTGACCAAGGCCCTTCTATACCGATTGCTCAGTTTGGCCTGACGGCCAGCTCTAGGAAGAGTCTTGGTGGTTCTAAACTTCTTCCATTTAGATATGAGGGAGGCCACTGTGTTCTTGGGGACTTTCAATGCTGCAGAAATGTTTTGGTACCCTTCCCCAGATCTTTGCCTCGACACAATCCTGTCTCGGAGCTCTACGAACAATTCCTTCGACCTCATGGCTTGGTTTTTGCTCTGACATGCACTGTCAACTGTGGGACCGTCTATATAGACAAGTGTGTGCCTTTCCAAATAATTTCCAATCAATTGAATTTACCACAGGTGGACTCCAATCAAGTTGTAGAAACATCTCAAGGAAGGTCAATGGAAACAGGATTCACCGGAGCACAATTTTGAGTGTCATAGCAAAGGGTCTGAATACTTAGGTAAATAAGGTATTTCTGTTTTTAATTTTTAATAAATTAGCAAAAAATCTTAACCTGTTTTCACTTTGTCATTATGGGGTCTTGTGTGTAGATTGAGGAAAAAAATGTAATGTAGAGAAAAAAACCAGGGGGAGACTCGTCGAGTTCTGGTGACAGACGTAGTCAAATCAAATGTTATTAGTCACATACACAGATGTTATTGCGACTGTAGCGAAATGCATGTGCTTCTATTGCCGACAGTGCATCAATATCAGCAAGTAATCTAATGTCGTAACGTTGACTATTTATTCATGTGAAGACTGTTATATTATCAAATCAATTCTCTTTGTAATTATTCCATGATTAAACTAATCACGGAATAGTAATTAACTTGGAAGTCGGGGCAACACAGGAAAATGTTGTTTAAAGAGTTACAATTTCCCGAATTGAACTCTCTTCAGATATTTTCATATCTTTTCGATTACAGTCACCTATTAATGTATTATTACCTCACCAGTCATATTCTGAATGTCGCAAACCCTTGGATATCTGCTCGAATCCTAGCATAAATGATGAATCAGTGAAATACAAATTGGCTTAATTATTTATTTACTAACTCACTAAATAATCACACAGAATTACATAAACACACACATTGGTTACTCACATGATACACTGAAAAGTCCCTAGTGGACTAAACCGATATGATGGCTTGGAAGACAAAGGGTAGGGGTGGGGACAGATAGAGCGGAAGAACAGAATGGACCCTCTACTGTACATACATACAGTTGTATACGTTCATCGTAAATATGGATCTTTACCACCCTAACAACCGCTCATTTGGATTTTAGAAATGCAATGTACATATTTAAGCTTGTATGTCATTAGTCAGAGTCTCTGGTTGTTTAAGTCTGGTCGACATGTCCTTTGTAGCTCTGTTGTAATGGATACGTCAAGCGTACTAATGATCGTTGCATAGGGAAATGTTCTTGAGATGGAGCTTTCAGAGTACCATAGTTCTTAGAGTTGATCTGTTAGAATAGATGCTTCCGCTGTTGTCGGTATCCTCGTCCTAGACTTAAACACATTTCCAGCTGCAGACTGGTAAAGTGGCGTCTAGGATTTGCTCCTTCTGTAGCAATCTATTGGTCTCTATTGTTGATTATTCAGGTCACAGCTAGAACCACTTCATACACCGGCAGCAACCCGGCATGTTTTGGTCTAAATGTAAATTTCATCAGAAGTTGGTTTTATACTGGAGTAAAGAAGGGGCGTTCCACTGACTGATCATAAGTTACTATGAAAAACTATTCTCATTTAGAAGACTAAATCACATTGTTGTCTTTCCAAAAGTATTCTTATACTTAATCATTTATTTTATACAACACTCGGATGCAAACCCCATAATTGAGCAGTGTTTACAAACGAAGACACAATAATGTGGATCTCCTGTCTCTCATGAGGTCACCAAATGAAACAAATTCGACATGGTCATTCCTTGATTTCCCACCGACCTTTCAAACTGTTCGGATTTACAGAGATACTGTTTCATCATTCAACCTTTTGAGGTTAAAGTTTGGCCAAGTTTCTCTCTGTGTCCCAAAGGCACACATTCCAATCCCAATACTACAGACCCCGAAGCAGAGTATTTATGACCGTCATAAAACTGTGGAGAGAGAGAGAGATAGGGGCTTGTCATGACACTAACAATTCCACAACAACTACCTAATACACACAAATCTAAGTAAAGGGATGGAATATGAGTATGTACATATAAATATATGGATGAGGAATGACCGAGCGGCATAGGCAAGATACAATATATGGTATAAAATACAGTATATACATATTGGATGAGTAATGCAAGGTATGAAAACATCATTATTAAAGTGAAATTAATAGAGTGACTAGTGATCTATTTGTTTGTGGCCAATGATTTCAAGTCTGTATGTAGGCAACAGCCTCTCTGTGTTAGTGATGGCTGTTTAACAGTCTGATGGCCTTGAGATAGAAGCTATTTTTCAGTCTCTCGGTTCCACCTTTGATGCACCTGTACTGACCTCGCCATTTGGCAGTGGCTCGGGTGGTTGTTGTCCTTGATGATCTTTTTGGCCTTCCTGTGACATCAGGTGCTGTAGGTGTCCTGGAGGGCAGGTAGTTTACCCCAGGTGATGATTGTGCAGACCGCACCACCCTCTGGAGAGCACAGCGGTTGTGGACAGTGCAGTTGCCGTACCAGGCGGAGATACAGCCCGACAGGATGCTCTCAATTGTGCATCTGTAAAAGTATGTGCGTTTTGTGACAAGCCAAATTTCTTCAGCCTCCTGAGGTTGAAGAGGCGCTGTTGTGCCTTCACCACACTGTCTGTGTGGGTGGACCATTTCAGTTTGTCCGTGATGTGTACGCCGAGGAACTTGCAACTTTCCACCTTCTCCACTGCTGTCCCGTCGATGTGGATAGGGGGGTGAGTCGTGATGGAGAATGCAGGCAATCTGACAACGTGGTCAGACCAGGGTTGACGTTTACGCAGTATCAGCATCGACAAGTTGATAGCTCAGTTCGTACAGGCCCAACAAGCGCAACAGGACATTCAAGAAGGAACGCTGGAAGAACAGCATCTACAGAATGTCCGCCTGCTTGAGGAAGTCAAGAAGCTGCAAGGACGCAGACCGAATCGCATCCAAATCCGTTTTTAATCAAGCTAACGGAGGATGATGACATTGAGACCTACCGTTGAAGTCGGAAGTTTACATACCACTTCACATACCACCTCACACATTTCTTGTTAACAAACTATAGTTTTGGCAAGTCGGTTAGGACATCTACTTTGTGCATGACACAAGTCATTTTTCAACAATTGTTTACGGACAGATTATTTCACTTATAATTCACTGTATCACAATTCTTGTGGGTCAAAAGTTTACATACACTAAGTTGACTGTGCCTTTAAACAGCTTGGAAAATTCCAGAAAATGGTGTCATGGCTTTAGAAGCTTCTGATAGTCTAATTGACATCATTTGAGTCAATTGGAGGTGTACCTGTGGATGTCTTTCAAGGCCTACCTTCAAACTCTGTGTCTCTTTGCTTGACATCATGGGAAAATCAAAAGTACCAAGTTCATCTGTACAAACAATAGTACGCAAGTATAAACACTATGGGACCACGCAGCAGTCCTACCGCTCAGGAAGGAGACACGTTCTGTCTCCTGGAGATGAACGTACTTTGGTGCGAAAAGTGCAAATCATTCCCAGAACAACAGCAAAGAACCTTGTGAAGATGCTGCAGGAAACAGGTACAAAAGTATCTATATCCACAGTAAAACAAGTCCTATATCGCTCAGCAAGGAAGAAGCTACTGCTCCAAAACCGCCATAAAAAAGCCAGACTACAGCTTGCAACTGCACATGGGGACAAAGATCGTACTTTTTGGAGAAATGTCCTCTGGTCTGATGAAACAAAAATAGAACTGTTTGGCCATAATGACTATTGTTATGTTTGGAGGAAAAGGGGGATGCTTGCAAGCCGAAGAACACCCTCCCAACCGTGATCCACGGGGGTGGCAGCATCATGTTGTGGGGGTGTTTTGCTGCAGGAGGGACTGGTGCACTTCACAAAATAGATGATGATGAGGATAGAAAATGATGTGGATGTATTGAATGGGTCTTCCAAATGGACAATGACCCAAAGCATACTTCCAAAGTTGTGGCAAAGTGGCTTAATGACAACAAAGTCGAGAGTGGCCATCACAAAGCCCTGACCTCAATAGAAAACTTGTGGGCAAAACTAAAAAAGCGTGTGCGAGCAAGGAGGCCTACAAACCTGACTCAGTTACACCAGCTCTGTCAGGAGGAATGGGACAAAATTCACCCAACTTATTGTGGGAAGCTTGTGGAAGGCTACCCAAAACATTTGACCCAAGTTAAACAATTTAAAGGCAATGCTACCAAATATTAATTGAGTGTATGTAAACTTCTGACCCACTGGGAATGTGATGAAATAAATAAAAGCTGAAATAAATCATTCTCTACTATTATTCTGACATTTGACATTCTTAAAATAAAGTGATGATCCTAACTGACCTAAAACAATTTTTCCTGGATTAAATGTCAGGAATTGTGAAAAACTGAGTTTTTAAATGTATTTGGCTGAGGTGTATGTAAACTTCAGACTTCAACTGTAGAACAAGATGGACGCCTGTAGGAAACATTATGCTGAAGTACTGAAATTCCCACAGAAGAACATTGTTTCTTAACTTCTTGCAACTATAGGGGGTGCTGTTTCGCATTAGCATAATTTGCTCTACAGATTAAACTGCCTAGTACTCAATTCTTGCTCGTACAATATGCATATTATTGTTATTATTGGATAGAAAACACTCTCTAGTTTCTATAGCCGTTTGAATTATGTCTCTGAGTGGAACAGAACTCATTCTACAGCACTTTTCCTCCCAGTGAGTGAGTTTTCAGAACTCTTGGCCTCTGGTTCCAGATCAGTTTTAAAGCCACTGTAGATCCTATGAGGATACAAACACTGCCCACGCCTTCCTCTAGATGTCAGTAAGTGGTGACAATTTGAATGGAGTCGATTGCGCAATCATGGCCTCTATAAATGACAAAATACCGGAAGTACCGTTCTTTTGGAATCTGCGCTCAACGCAAGAAGGATATCTGACTGGCCTTTTTCCAAGCCTTGGTTTAGCCAGTAATATAGCGTCGGTCATGTTTTTACTCGTTATAGGTGTTAGAAACATCATAAGGTAGTTAATTTAAACCGTTTTATAGCAATTTATATCCGTTTAGTGCGATTTTGAGGCATTTCTATGTGATGCTCTTTGAAGAGCCGGGCACGTTTCGGGGTCCCGGTCGAACGTTAGTGGGCATTTCGACGGACAGAGGGCATCTTTCGACCAAAAGAAGATTAGACCCAAGAAAGGATACATTGCCCAAGAATCTGATGGAAGATCACCTCAAAGTAAGAAATATTTAAGATGATAAATCGTTGTTCTGTCGAAAAAATTTAAACGCATATTCCGCCATTTTGTTTGGCATAGCTTCGCTTGGCGAACCCTGTATTGCACAGTAAGGATAATTTTAGAAATGTAATTCAGCGATTGCATTAAGAACTAATTTGTCTTTCGATAGCTGTCCAACTTATATTTTTTTAGTCAAGTTTATGAATAGATATCCATGAGACAAGATCACTGTGAAAGATGGCGACTGACATTTTCAGGCTAGTTTTGCTAGTATTGTCATTGTATAACCACGTTTTTTTATGGCTAAATATGCACATTTTCGAACAAACTCTATATGTATGTTGTAATATGATGTTACAGGAGTGTCATCTGAAGAATTCTGAGAAGGTTAGTGAAAAAATGTATATATTTTGGCGATGATAACGATATCGCTCTCTTTGGCTTGAATCAATGGTCGGGTAACGTTTGCATATGTGGTATGCTAATATAACGATTTATTGTGTTTTCGCCGTAAAACACTTAGAAAATCTGAAATGTTGTCTGAATTCACAAGATCTGTGTCTTTCCATTGCTATGTGCTGTGTATTTTTAAGAAATGTTTTATGATGAGTAAATTGGTAATACAAGTTGCTCTCTGTAGTAATTCTAGGAGCTTTGGTGAGATTTGTGATGGTGGCTGCAATGGCAAACTATGATTTATACCTGAAATATGCACATTTTTCTAACAAAACCTATCCTATACCATAAATATGTTATCAGACTGTCATCTGATGAGGTTTTTTCTTGGTTAGTGGCTATCAATATCTTAGTTTAGCCGAAGTGGTGATAGCTACTGGTGGAGAGAGAAAATGGTGGACAAAGAAAAATGGTGTCTTTTGCTAACGTGGTTAGCTAATAGATTTACATATTTTGTCTTCCCTGTAAAACATTTAAAAAATCTGAAATGGTGGCTTTATTCACAGGATCTGTATCTTTCATTAGGTGTCTTGGACTTGTGATTTAATGATATTTAGATGCTACTATTTAATTGTGACGCTATGCTAGCGATGCTAATCAGTGTGGGGGGGAGGGGGTGCTCCCGGACCCGGGGTAGAGGCTCGTGAAAGGTTAATGTTCTCTCAACTATTTCAGAACGTCCTCAATGTCAAACCAAGTTGGAGAACGTTTCTAGAACATTACCAAAATTGAAATGAAATGTAAACATGTTTGAACTTTTCGGAAACGTTCTGTTAAAGTAATGAAATACCAAGAAAATAATGTTTTTTTGCCATGATCCTTAAAACGTGCTGAGTATCTTCCAAAGCCAAGCAACTATACTGCACCATTCCCAAGAAAATTGTTTGAAGGTTCTATTCAAAATAACCATAGAATAACCACGCTCTAAGAAACATATGGTTCTCAGAACGTTATTTGCTAGCTGGGTGGTCCTTCAGGGTTCATAAACAGACATGCAATACATAAGGGATCATCAACGAGGGGCTATACGTTCTATGCATAATAATGAACAGCGTTGCATTATTTTCCAGAGAATGCATAGAGCCCCGAGTTGATTATCCCTTTTTATAAAATCCTCTCAGATCTCCACTAATGCATAGTGATTGCGGGCTAGGGACTAGGGCAGGATTTGGGATTGGCTTGTTAAAACTCTACAATTGTCTGTCTCCCTCTGTAGGTGACTTTGGAGAGGGTCCTGGGAATCACAGCCTCTGGCAACAGTGGTCTGGCCTGTGACCCCCACTCTGGTCTTGTTGCCTATCCTGCTGGGTGAGTCTAGGGGGAGAGAAAGAGAGAGACAGGTGTGAGTGTGTGCATGCCATACCTGGATTCAAATACTATTTCAAATGCCTCAATTACTTTCACATACATTCAAATTAAGTATTCAGATATATTGTATTTGAAAAGATGAGTAGTCATGTTTTTGAAAATACTCAAATAGATTCCCATTAATTTAACTCAGGTATTTTTACTGAAGAAAAATATAAATGCAACATGTAAAGTTTTGGTCCCATGTTTCATGAGCTGAAATAAAAGATCCCAGAAATGTTCCATATGCACAAAAAGCTTATTTCTCTCAAATGTTGTGCACAAATTAGTTTACATCTCTGTTAGTGAGCATTTCTCTTTTGCCAAGATAATCCATCCATCTGACAGATGTGGCATATCAAGAAGCTGATTAAACAGCATGGTCATTACACAGGTGCACCTTGTGCTGGGGACAATAAAAGGACACTCTAAAATGTGCAGTTTTGTTACACAACACAATGCCACAGATGTCTTAAGTTTTGAGGGAGCGTGCAATTGGCATGCCGACTGCAGGACTGTCCACCAGAGCTGTTGCCAGAGAATTTAATGTTCAATTCTCTACCATAAACCGAATCCAATGTCGTTTTAGAGAATTTGGCAGTATGTCCAACTGGCTTTACAATTGCAGACCACATGTAACCATGCCAGCCCAGGACCTCCACATCTGGCTTCTTCACGTGCTGCATCATCTGAGACCAGACACCCAGACAGCTGATGAACCTGTGGAGTATTTCTGTCTGTAATAAATCCCTTTTGTGTGGAAAAACTAATTCTGACTGGCTGGGCCTGGCTCCCCAGTGGGTGGGCCTATGCCCATCCATGGCTGCTCCCCTGCCCATTCATGTGAAATCCATAGATTAGGGCCTAATTTATTTATTTTGATTGACTGATTTCCTCATATGAACTGTAACTCAGTAAAATTGTTGAAATTGTTGCATGTTGCGTTTCCTATTTTTGTTCAGTATAGTATTTAAAATAAGTATTTACATTTAAAAGTACAATTTGGTAGACTATCACTATTTATTATTATTATTTTTTTACAAATAACCATTGAAATACTCAAGTATTTACTCAAAAACACATACATTTGAACTCAGGTCTGGTGCATGCGTGCGTGACTACTTGTAAATAAAAGAGATTCGGAGAGAGATTGTTTTGTCATTGTCACACTACAATGAAACCCGAAAGCTTATTAAGCACTGTTTGTGGTATCTGTGTGGGTTTTTTTTCTTCTCTGATCTGACTGTGCTCAACAATTAATGTTAAAGCCCCCATGCATTCTTTTTAATGTGTTTTTTTTAATCATCAATGTATGTCTTAAATCATTGTGTGTGTTTATTTCATGAAAATAACTCCAAATATGTATTTTTATCATTTTTTCCCCTGAGCCTCCTTTTGCCATTGAAATGCTCAGTCTGATTGTGTGGGCCTGTCAATACAAATTAAATATATTTACATACACAACCCTGATTGGAGGATAGGATCATCTAGACTCTATGCAAATAAAAGATGATTGGTCAGAATAATCAGATCAGATTGTGATGTCATGCTGTGGGCCAAAAACAGGCTGAAATTCCAGTAAAAAATAAAATAAAAGCTCTTGCACCTAAAGGGCATTATCATAATTTTCACAACTTCAGAGTGTTATTTCAACCTCATAGTGTCAAAATATAATTACAAAATCCTTCAAATCACTTTTTTGGACTACACTGCCCTTTTTAAAGCTCATCAAGATTGCTCTGTAATACTCTACTCTCATTCCCTACGTGGTGCTTTAACTGTGCTGTACACAGAGTCGCTGTTCCATCAGGCAGACTATGTAAGGTCCTTGTTCAACATTAGCAGTGCTGAATACGTCCAAGCTAAGATGGGATGGGACTCGAGGGATGAACGAATGGAGTATTTAGTCCAGATCAGCATTTCACAGAGTTGCTGCGGACTCTGTCTGCCTGTAAGCAGAAACAGTAAACAGAAGCGGAAATGCAGTAAGTAGGTCATGCTTCCTAAAAGCCTCTGTCATAACCGTATTAATTAAGCCAATGTCTGGAACAACAAGAGAATTAGGTCCTTGGACTAGCTCTGCGCCAAGGACTGTGTGTGTGTGTGTACCATTGTTCATACCTTTGCCAATCCTCCTCTGCTCCTCTATTTTAAACTTCCTGGCACACTTAATAGGCCAGGGACGTGGTTCACACATAGCTGTTTCACATAGCTGCCAGCATGTCCTGTCTTAATTAGCGGCCAGGGTGTCCTGTCATAATTTACACCCCCACATTCTCTGTGACCAGGAAGTGATGATAGCAGGAAGTGATAGGCACACATTATGACAGGGACTCCGGTATCTGATTTGAATGGCAGTCCGGTTAGAAGCTCATAGAGGTTCACATGATTATCAGGACAGGCTTAGAGATTCTGTTTAGGATCAGTGGAAGCTTTAACAGTGGTAACACTGCTTTACGTATTATATATTCAGGATTAAGAGAAGCGTTGTTGCAGAACACGGAACAAACAGCCCTTCGAAAGCCTGTTCGGTAACTAACACCCCTGTTGGGTCGCTATTGTCACATACAGTGCCTTCAGAAAGTGTTCATACCCCTTGACTTATTCCACATTTTGTTGTGTTACAGTCTGAATAAAACATTTATCAAATAGATTTTCCCCCCAAATCTATCCTCTCACAATACCCCATAATGGCAAAGTGAAAACATGTTTTTAGAAATGGTTGCAAATTTCTTGGAAAATGAAATACAGAAATATGTTATTTACATAAGTATTCACAGTGAATGCCATATTCCTCACTGGCTTTTTGGAAATGCAAATTGCCCTTATATCACGTAATTATTATTCTGCAGCCACATATTACTCAGCGGCCGATAAAGTGCATAAGACGATGGTCGACTTTAATGAGAGGATACAGTGTAATTACACTGTAGTTACAGTAGTGATTCCTGATGTGTAACCCTGGTGTTTTTCTCCTGCTCTGTAGCTGTGTGGTGGTCCTGCTGAACCCCAAGAAGAACAGACAGCACCACATCCTGAATACATCCAGGTGAGACATTACTCACTCACACTACCAACCCCTAATCACCATCCTACTCATTACCTATTCATCCGCTAATCATCCTCTACTCATCCCCTAAACACCCGCTGATACATGTATGACTGTAACCACAGAATACTCTTCTCTCTTTTAACAGGAAAACTATCACAGCTCTGTCCTTCTCTCCAGATGGCAAATACCTTGTCACAGGAGAGGTGAGTTCTTTCTCTCTCTCGCTCTGATTTTAATTCTCAAAAGCTGGTTAGTGGGTTCGATTGAATATCTCCCTGTGTTGTAGTGCGGTTGTACCTTAGGTGTGGTAATGTTCTAGCTCCAGATTAGCTCATGTGGCTCGACGTTAGCCTAATCCCAGCTAGCCAATCAGAGCCAAAATAAATCCCTCTCGCTGTAAATAGGTGATCCCTTCAGAGTTGCCATAGCAGCAGGGGTCAAAGTACCAATTACCGTGCTCATAAGTCTGCTGTTGGTTACACACACACACACACACACACACACACACACACACACACACACACACACACACACACACACACACACACACAGAGGAGCTGATCCACAGGACAGTGTTTTTCATAGAGTCCCTGTATCCTCAGTCGACCTTGTCCTGAACTCTGACCTGGGCACAGTCACATTCAAGTAACAACCTTTTGACCCTTTTGATAGTGTGTGAAATGGTTCAGACTGAGTGGATTGTGGCGGACACAGCATGTGTAATCTCACTGTGATTTTTATCTCTCTCTCCCCTTCTCTCCATCTATCTCCCCTTCTCTCCATCTATCTCCCCTTCTCTCGTTCTCGCACTCCCTCCCCCTCCCAGTCGGGTCACCTGCCTGCGGTGCGTGTTTGGGAGGTGTGTGAGTTTCGGCAGGTGGCAGAGCTGCAGGAACATAAGTATGGCGTATCCTGTGTGGCCTTCTCTCCCAACAGTAAATACATCGTCAGCGTGGGTTACCAGCACGACATGATGGTCCACGTATGGGCATGGAAGGTACGCCAGCAGCCTCTGGCCAATAGGCATCTTACTTAAGTTGCCCAATGTCACCTTTCTGTCAACAAAAGAAATTCTCATCTGCCCCGTGTGACCTTTCTATGAGCCAATATTGTCTGCCCTTCTGCTATAGCCACTGCCCCAGAGACAGCAACATCACTATTATCTGCCCTTCTGCTATAGCCACTGCCCCAGAGACAGCAACATCACTATCTACCCTTCTGCTATAGCCACTGTCCCAGAGACAGCAACATCACTATTATCTGCCCTTCTGCTACAGCCACTGCCCCAGAGACAGCAACATCACTATTATCTGCCCTTCTGCTATAGCCACTGCCCCAGAGACAGCAACATCACTATTATCTGCCCTTCTGCTATAGCCACTGTCCCAGAGACATCAACATCCCTATTATCTGCCCTTCTGCTATAGCCACTGCCCCAGAGACAGCAACATCACTATTATCTGCCCTTCTGCTATAGCCACTGTCCCAGAGACAGCAACATCACTATTATCTACCCTTCTGCTACAGCCACTGCCCCAGAGACAGCAACATCACTATTATCTGCCCTTCTGCTACAGCCACTGCCCCAGAGACAGCAACATCACTATTATCTGTCCTTCTGCTACAGCCACTGCCCCAGAGACAGCAACATCACTATTATCTGCCCTTCTGTCTGCTACAGCCACTGCCCCAGAGACAGCAACATCACTATTATCTGCCCTTCTGTCTGCTACAGCCACTGCCCCAGAGACAGCAACATCACTATTATCTACCCTTCTGCTATAGCCACTGCCCCAGAGACAGCAACATCACTATTATCTGCCCTTCTGCTATAGCCACTGTCCCAGAGACAGCAACATCACTATTATCTGCCCTTCTGCTACAGCCACTGCCCCAGAGACAGCAACATCACTATTATCTGCCCTTCTGCTATAGCCACTGCCCCAGAGACAGCAACATCACTATCTACCCTTCTGCTATAGCCACTGTCCCAGAGACAGCAACATCACTATTATCTGCCCTTCTGCTACAGCCACTACCCCAGAGACAGCAACATCACTATTATCTACCCTTCTGCTATAGCCACTGCCCCAGAGACAGCAACATCACTATTATCTGCCCTTCTGCTATAGCCACTGTCCCAGAGACAGCAACATCACTATTAACTGCCCTTCTGCTACAGCCACTGCCCCAGAGACAGCAACATCACTATTATCTGCCCTTCTGCTATAGCCACTGTCCCAGAGACAGCAACATCACTATCTACCCTTCTGCTACAGCCACTGCCCCAGAGACAGCAACATCACTATTATCTGCCCTTCTGCTATAGCCACTGCCCCAGAGACAGCAACATCACTATTATCTGCCCTTCTGCTACAGCCACTGCCCCAGAGACAGCAACATCACTATTATCTGCCCTTCTGCTGTAGCCACTGCCCCAGAGACAGCAACATCACTATCTACCCTTCTGCTATAGCCACTGCCTCAGAGACAGCAACATCACTATTATCTGCCCTTCTGCTGTAGCCACTGCCCCAGAGACAGCAACATCACTATTATCTGCCCTTCTGCTATAGCCACTGCCCCAGAGACAGCAACATCACTATTATCTGCCCTTCTGCTATAGCCACTGCCCCAGAGACAGCAACATCACTATTATCTGCCCTTCTGCTATAGCCACTGCCCCAGAGACAGCAACATCACTATTATCTGCCCTTCTGCTACAGCCACTGCCCCAGAGACAGCAACATCACTATTATCTGCCCTTCTGCTGTAGCCACTGCCCCAGAGACAGCAACATCACTATTATCTGCCCTTCTGCTGTAGCCACTGCCCCAGAGACAGCAACATCACTATCTACCCTTCTGCTATAGCCACTGCCCCAGAGACAGCAACATCACTATTATCTGCCCTTCTGCTGTAGCCACTGCCCCAGAGACAGCAACATCACTATTATCTGCCCTTCTGCTATAGCCACTGCCCCAGAGACAGCAACATCACTATTATCTGCCCTTCTGCTATAGCCACTGCCCCAGAGACAGCAACATCACTATTATCTGCCCTTCTGCTATAGCCACTGCCCCAGAGACAGCAACATCACTATTATCTGCCCTTCTGCTGTAGCCACTGCCCCAGAGACAGCAACATCCCTATTATCTGCCCTTCTGCTATAGCCACTGCCCCAGAGACAGCAACATCACTATTATCTGCCCTTCTGCTGTAGCCACTGCCCCAGAGACAGCAACATCACAACATCACTGCTTGTGTAACTGCCACAGGGTCTATACTCCTATAGTTACTGCCCTCATACATTTTGTGTTTTTGTTGTGGTTGCAGAAGAACACAATAATTGCTGCTAACAAGGTGTCCAGTAAGGTGACAGCAGTGTCCTTCTCTGAGGATAGCTCCTACTTTGTGACGGCAGGGAACAGACACGTCAAGTTCTGGTACCTGGACCACTCCAAGTCTTTCAAGGTACTTTCATCTCTGTTTCTTGGGTTTCTGTGCAGGCTAATGCTACTGATTGTGAGCAGAATAACAGAATGGCTAACTCTTGTGACTCATTGCATTTTACATAACTAACTCACTGCATTTCTCTCTACAGGCCAGTGCTCCAGTCCCTCTGCTGGGGGGCTCTCGGCTCCTGAAACTAAGTCTAATACTAATAACACTAGTGTTTCTGTTGTGTCTGTGCAGGCCAGTACACCTGTACCTCTGCTGGGGCGTTCTGGGCTCCTGGGGGAGCTGAGGAACAACTTTTTTTGTGATGTGGCGTGTGGGCGGGGCTCTAAGGCCGAAAGCACCTTCTGTATCACCTCCTCCGGCCTGCTCTGTGAGTTCAACCCCAAGAGGATGCTGGACAAGTGGGTGGACCTACGGGTGAGTCACTGACAGATGGATGGGCCTATGGGTGAGTCACTGACAAATGGGTGGGCCTATGGGTGAGTGACTGACATAGGAGTGTGAAGGTGCCTTTGGACTGTTAACAGATGGCCCCGTGCTAGGAAACGGCCGGCGTGTGTCTGTGGAGGGAAAGGAGTTCGTGTCTGTCTTTGGTATGGACTCTGTCCAACTGAAGGCTCTGTTGAGGTCTGTGTGTCCCCTGTGTCCTGCCAGCAGTAAGGGGATCACAGAGAGATTAGGGTTCGGGACGGGGACGGCATGCGTTTCAGATACTTTCAATGGGAACACCTTTGTCCATCCAAGTCCATCCAGGAGTGAGGCCAGGATTGAGCGTAGATATGTAACCTAGATCATTACTGACTGGATCCTTGGGTCCTTGACACTCGATTTTCTCTGTTGCATGACTTCCTGTCCTCTGTAGACCATGCGTAGCAATCTCTGTGTCTGAGAAGCACCTCCAAGTCACTCTTTAATGTTATCGATTGATTCATTGGACGACTGATTGGTTGATTGACCTCTTCCTGTCCCCGTAGACCAGTGTGGCCGGGTCTCTGTGTGTGTCAGAGGAGCTGATCTTCTGTGGCTGTGCTGATGGGATGGTGCGAGCCTTCAGCCCTGCTGACCTGGGGTTCATCTGTACCCTGCCAAGACCACACCACCTTGGCACTGACGTGTCCAGCATCACACAGGCCAGGTGTGACACACACCCACACCTCTGGGTAGACGTTACCCTGGTATAGATCTAGGATCAGCTTACCCTTCCCAATGATAACCTTAACTATTAAGGTGGGGGAATACGAAACTAACCTTAGATCAGTTTCTAGGGGCATCTTCACAACCCTGTTTTACAACCAATATTAGGAGCTGAAGCAGGTTACTCCTGGTACACCATGCATTAACATAAGTCACACATTACTTATTTTCTCCCATCAGCCACCTGTTCTCCAACAAGATGTCCGCCCGCTACCCTGACTCTGTGGCAGTGACCTATGACCCGGCCAGTCATTGGTTGAGCTGTGTGTATAACGACCACAGCCTGTATGTGTGGGATGTCAGGGACCTCCACAGGGTAGGCAAGGTGCATTCTGCCCTCTACCACGCCGCCTGTGTCTGGGACCTACAGGTAAAATGTCAAGATATCAGAGTAATATTTGAGGGCTGTAGAGATGATTAAGTGTCTCTGTAGTTGAGGCTATATGGAAGTACTTCAGTACGATGCAGAGCGAGTGTTCCTTTACAATACCATTGCATCCTTCTCCATGTGTTCTTCCTCCCCTCTCTGTTCTCCAGATGGTCCCGGAGGTCCCAGAGTCTGGCCTGTCTTCTGGAGAGTTCCTCAGCTGTTCAGCAGACAACACTGTCAGACTGTGGAGTACAGAGAGGCAGGGACACACACATACGCAGAATGTTCTCAGTAAGGTATGTGTCCAATACTTCACAGTGTACTCTAGTAGATACCGACCCGCCTCTGCATGTAAAAAGCTGCGTTGTGTTGAGATAAACTGTTAACCCTCTTGCTGTATTGGCTCCTGGGAGTCATCTTTCTCCCTCACCCCCGTTGGACTCCAGCCATCCTTTTCATCCACCTCTCTACCCCTCAGGACTTGTTGAAGGTGATCTATATGGATGAAAACACCGCCGCCCTGGTGGAAACAGAGGGAAGTGTGTCTGCTAGCACAGAGAAGACAGACGGACAGACAGCAGAGACCAGGACAGGCATTAGGACCATCTGTGTCAGCCCCGATGGGAAACACCTGGCGTCTGGAGACCGCAACGGGATGCTGAGGTACGGAACGGGAAGAGAATGCAATGGGGATGGGATAGGAATGAAGGCTGGTTATGTCTGTGCAGGGTGTGTGTTTGATGTGTGTTTGATGTGTGTGTGTGTGTATGTGTGCGTATGCACGTGCGTGTCTTCTGCAGGGTTCATGACCTCAGCAGTATGACAGAGATTCAGAAGGTGGAGGCCCATGACTCAGAGATCCTGTGTCTGGAATACTCTAAACCAGAGACGGGTCTGAAGCTGTTAGCCACCGCTAGCCGCGACCGCCTGATCCACGTCCTGGATGCTGAGAAAGACTACGGCCTAGTCCAGACCCTGGACGAACACTCTTCGTCCATCACCGCTGTCCGATTCGCTGGTGAGCGACCTTTAACCTCCCGGCATCGGCGAGAGAGACGTTATCAGGACGTCAACATATGTAGAACAGACACAGTCTATGTAGTAGGGTTTGATAGTAGGAGACGGGTACTGTATGTATGATCTTTGTCATGGTCAAAGCTCTGTGGTTGTTTTCATGGCTAGGGTTACTTTGCCTCTCCTCCCTCAGCCAATGACAACAAGGTGAGGATGATCAGCTGTGGAGCAGATAAGAGCATCTACTTCCGTACGGCTCACAGGGTAAGGAACACTCAGTCAGGGCACACAGGGTAAGGAACACTCAGTCAGGGCACACAGGGTAAGGAACACGTTCGGGTGTCACGTTGCAATTACAGAAGTCCAAATTTGAGTTGTTGTAAATGCAACGTTTTGTCACTAACTGGGTTCTCAGTATCTCAGCATTTCCATAAGAGACAACAGTCATTATCATCATCCACTCTTCATACGTTCCTCCTTCCCTTTCAATTGTCCCTGTTAGGATAATGGATAGAGGGCTGGGACCACTGTTAAGTTCTGGAACATGAGTCCATCGCAGGGACAGGGTTCCACTTCCAGACCCAAAAATGTCTTGTTAGCCTGCTAGCATCTTTCCCAGTGTAAATAGACATTATTCGAGTGGCAGTTTAGGAAACAAACACTGACATAGATCGCTCTCAATCTGATCTTCTCTGGCAGTGCTCTCTGTTCCATCTACTATTATGCTCTTTGTTTTTACCAAGTGGCTGCCTGTCGGTATTTAAGAGAAATTGCACACGGCCTCATCTGGTTTTAAAAACATCCGTTACCGTCTATAAGGGAATGTAGCTCTGCTTGTACATGCACTGCAGACACTGAGCATAGAGAGTAGAATACCTTAAGATGATGTTAACATTATTGTTCAAGAGTAAGCTAGATAACTCCAACAGAGGTTGTTGTTGTCCCCCCCCCCCCCAGGCAGACGGAGGTACAGAGGTTGTTGTCCCCCCCCCCCCCCCAGGCAGACGGAGGTACAGAGGTTGTTGTCGTCGTCCCCCCCCCCCCCCCCCCAGGCAGACGGAGGTACAGAGGTTTTGTTGTTCCCCCCCCCCCAGACAGATGGAGGTACAGAGCTTTTGTTGTCACCCCCCCCAGACAGACGGAGGTACAGAGGTTTTGTTGTCCCCCCCCCAGACAGACGGAGGTACAGAGGTTTTGTTGTCCCCCCCAGACAGACGGAGGTACAGAGGTTTTGTTGTCCCCCCCCCCAGACAGATGGAGGTACAGAGGTTTTGTTGTCCCCCCCCCAGACAGACGGAGGTACAGAGCTTTTGTTGTCACCCCCCCAGACAGACGGAGGTACAGAGGTTTTGTTGTCCCCCCCCCAGACAGACGGAGGTACAGAGGTTTTGTTGTTCCCTCCCCCCCCCAGACAGATGGAGGTACAGAGGTTTTGTTGTCCCCCCCCCCCCCAGACAGACGGAGGTACAGAGCTTTTGTTGTCCCCCCCCCCAGACAGACGGAGGTACAGAGCTTTTGTTGTCCCCCCCCAGACAGACGGAGGTACAGAGGTTTTGTTGTTCTCCCCCCCCCCCCAGACAGACAGAGGTACAGAGGTTTTGTTGTTCCCCCCCCCCCCCACACAGACAGACGGAGGTACAGAGGTTTTGTTGTTCTCCCCCCCCCCCCCAGACAGACAGAGGTACAGAGGTTTTGTTGTTCTCCCCCCCCCCTCAGACAGACGAAGATACAGAGGTTTTGTTGTCCCCCCCCCCCCCCAGACAGACGGAGGTACAGAGGTTTTGTTGTTCTCCCCCCCCCCCCAGGCAGACGGAGGTACAGAGGTTGTTGTTGTCCCCCCCCCCCCCAGGCAGACGGAGGTACAGAGGTTGTTGTTGTCCCCCCCCCCCCCAGGCAGACGGAGGTACAGAGGTTTTGTTGTTCCCTCCCCCCCCCAGACAGATGGAGGTACAGAGGTTTTGTTGTCCCCCCCCCAGACAGACGGAGGTACAGAGCTTTTGTTGTCACCCCCCAAAGACAGACGGAGGTACAGAGGTTTTGTTGTCCCCCCCCAGACAGACGGAGGTACAGAGGTTTTGTTGTTCCCTCCCCCCCCCAGACAGATGGAGGTACAGTGGTTTTGTTGCCCCCCCCCCAGACAGACGGAGGTACAGAGCTTTTGTTGTCCCCCCCCAGACAGACGGAGGTACAGAGGTTTTGTTGTTCTCCCCCCCCCCCCCCCAGACAGACAGAGGTACAGAGGTTTTGTTGTTCCCCCCCCCCCCCCCCCAGACAGACAGACGGAGGTACAGAGGTTTTGTTGTTCCCCCCCCCCCCCCAGACAGACAGAGGTACAGAGGTTTTGTTGTTCTCCCCCCCCCCTCAGACAGACAGAGGTACAGAGGTTTTGTTGTTCTCCCCCCCCCCTCAGACAGACGAAGATACAGAGGTTTTGTTGTCCCCCCCCCCCCCCCCAGACAGACGGAGGTACAGAGGTTTTGTTGTTCTCCCCCCCCCCCCCAGACAGACGAAGATACAGAGGTTTTGTTGTCCCCCCCCCCCCCCCCCAGACAGACGGAGGTACAGAGGTTTTGTTGTTCTCCCCCCCCCCCAGACAGACGGAGGTACAGAGGTTTTGTTGTTCTCCCCCCCCCCCCCCCTCAGACAGACGGAGGTACAGAGGTTTTGTTGTTCTCCCCCCCCCCCAGACAGACGGAGGTACAGAGGTTTTGTTGTTCTCCCCCCCCCCCCCCCCTCAGACAGGCAGAGGTACAGTGGTTTTGTTGCTGTCCCCCCCCCCCTCAGACAGACGGAGGTACAGAGGTTTTGTTGTTCTCCCCCCCCCCCCAGGCAGACGGAGGTACAGAGGTTGTTGTTGTCCCCCCCCCCCCCAGGCAGACGGAGGTACAGAGGTTGTTGTTGTCCCCCCCCCCCCCAGGCAGACGGAGGTACAGAGGTTTTGTTGTTCCCTCCCCCCCCCAGACAGATGGAGGTACAGAGGTTTTGTTGTCCCCCCCCCAGACAGACGGAGGTACAGAGCTTTTGTTGTCACCCCCCAAAGACAGACGGAGGTACAGAGGTTTTGTTGTTCTCCCCCCCCCCAGACAGACGAAGGTACAGGGGTTTTGTTGTTCTCCCCCCAGACAGACGGGGGTACAGAGTTCAGGCGTTCCCACCACGTGGTGAGGAAGACCACTCTGTACGACATGGATGTAGAGCCCAGCTGTAAGTACGCTGCCGTGGGCTGCCAGGACCGATGCATCAGGATCTTCAACATCAGCAATGGGAAACAGAAGACATTCTACAAGGGTTCACAGACTGAGGACGGCAGCCTGCTTAAGGTTTAGTATCATTCAACTCTAAAACTCTGTCAAAAACAGATAGAAAACGTCAGCGCCCTGTTGCCGCTCCCCAAAGAAGGTATTTTTGAAGCTTGCGATAGTTACGTTTCAACTAGAGATGTGTCGATATCATTTTGGTTTGTCTAAATAACATTGCAACTGTGTGGACTTCACGTCCACGGATTTGTGACGTTCAGACAACATGCTTGCCCATTGGGCCAGGTCACAGGTGTGAATGTTCTGGGGGCTTAACCTACCCACCCAGTTTGAGTACAATGGAAAGTCTGTTGCCCATCAGCAGGCAGATAACTATGCTAAATTGAGACCCGGGTGAGATGATTTTGTGCCTGCAGGAACAGTCACGTATGCTCTTTTACATAGTAATTTACAGCAAGGATAAACCGATATCACGATATGCCTGGCTCTGTAATGATATCAAACGATATCGATATCATTTGAATTGTCGATATTGGTGCCCACCACTAGTTTCAACCTTTTATGTTCTGTTTTTCCCCATGCAGGTGCAGACTGATCCGTCTGGTCAGTACGTTGCCACCAGCTGCTCCGATAAGAACATCAGCATCTTTGACTTCCGCTCTGGAGTGTGTGTGGCCACCATGTTTGGACACTCTGGTAACAGACCATGACACACACACACACACACACACACACACACAGACACACAGACACACACACACACACACACACACAGACACACACACACACACACACACACACACACACACACACACACACACACACACACACACACACACACACACAGACACAGACACAGACACAGACACAGACACAGACACAGACACACACACACACACACACACACACAGAGAGTATCAAAACAACCTACCAGCCAGCTGATTGATTCTTCTCCTGTTCTCAGAGATAGTGACTGGGATAAAGTTCACCAACGACTGTAAACATCTGATCTCTGTGTCTGGGGACAGGTATGACCCCTGCCCTAGTGTGTGTGTGTGTGTGTGTGTGTGTGTGTGTGTGTGCGAGTCTGTATGTCTGTGTCTGTCTGATGGCCTGTTGTCTATTCCAGCTGTATCTTCGTGTGGCGTCTGGCTCCAGAGCTGACCTTGAGTATGAGAGAACGTCTTTCCCAACTCAGACGAACCCCCCTGACACCCCCCTGCAACACCTCCACACTCAGGTAAAGGATTGGATGGGTGTAAGCAGTAGGGTAACAGTTTCCACAAGAAACCAAGGAGTATGGGCTAGAGGACTGGACAGACATTTCACAGTCTCCTGGGGCTGGGTGGTATACCATATCTGACTATATACCGGTATTGATGCACGGACCGGTTTGGGTTTTACCTTCTAAGACGGTATTTCAATGTTTTGTTTGTTAAATGTGATACGCTACCACGGCACGTGTAGCGTCCGTTTTGATAGTTTAGCCCGCTACTTGAGTCTCTCTCTCCCTCCATTCCGCTTTCCTCACAGACTGAGCCCCGCTCCCTGTCACTCAAGGAGCCACCGCAGCTAATTCATCTTCACTCTCCTCTCGTCAGGTTACATATATTTTTGTACTTGATGCCACTCTTCCTCACCACAATGCTTCCCTCTACACTCAGCTCCTTTCCTTCTTCCTCGCTGTCCATTTCCACATCTCCGCGCTCTTTCCGCTTCTTCATCCGGTGTGGTAGCAGACTGTTCACACTGTTATTGTATCTTGAATTTGACGCCATGTCAGCGCCGCATGAAAATGTTAGCTACATGAAACTGCTAAGAGCAAACATTTAATGTTGCGGTAACGTGTGCGCTGGGAGTCGGGAAGCAAGTACAGGGAGGGAGTGTTATGAGGCGCTGGGGCGCTTGACGATGGTGACAGGTGTGCGGGATAATCAGCAGCCTGGTGACCTAGAGGCCGGAGAGGGAGTATATGTGACAGTACCACTCCCCCCGATGCGTGGCTCCAGCTGCAGGACGCCGACAAAGGGGACGAACCCGGGGACCAGGAGAGGACCGGTCACCCCTGCTGAGGTGCGGGAACCTTTGGGAACCTGTCACGCCGGCTGGGGCGCTGGAAACTGACAGTCCGGCTGAGGCATAAGAGCCTGACGGGCACGTGGAAGCAGGGAGCCTGGCGATCCGGTAGAGGCATGAAAGCCCAACGAGCCGGTTGAGGCAGGGGAGTCTGGCGATCCGGCTGAGGCATGAGAGACTGACTAGCCGGCGGAGGCAGGGGAGCCTGGCCTGTAGTGGCTCCCGGACCCGACGTCATTTACACTGGCACAAAAAACAAAAAACACTCCCTGACGCTTTCCTTGGGTGAGGTGTTATTCTGTAATGAGTGCGCTGAGAGTTGGGGAGCAAGTACAGGGAGTGAGTGTTATGAAGCGCTGGGGCGCTTGACGATGGTGACAGGTGTGCGGGATAATCAGCAGCCTGATGACCTAGAGGCCGGAGAGTGAGTATACTTGACAGTTGCTAAAGATTAGGAAACACTGACCAACCCTTTGGTTCCTACCCTGTAACAATAACTCCTCCCTGGCTTTTTTATTTGTTGTCATGTCAAACAAAACTGTACTCAAAGTGCCCACTATTATATTCTATATATAGAATTAGAATAGTCATTCTATTCCCATGATTCCAACAGTTCACCCAAGTGTTTTGATCTAAATCGCAAGTCAAATCGTAATTGCAATATTTGGTCAAGAAATAAGGCCTATATTTTTTGTCCATATCATGCAGCCCTTACGTGGAAGTGTGGAAATGATCTCAAATGAGTGCAGGAAATCCATAAATTGATGAAAATGCTAAAAAATAATTGGGGTTGAAGTTTGCCTGATCAGTAATCAAACAATCAGAATGGAGAATACCCCATTAACATTTCTTGAAATATCTTAGAACGTATGTGTTGCCACATTAGGGTCACGCACTACTTATGAAGCACATTTTTTACTTTTGTTATTCAAAAACATCATATACCGTCATACCCATCCCAAAATATTAAAATATCATATTATATTTTGGCCATATCGCCCAGTCCTACTGTCTCGTTGTTGTTGTGTGGTATAGGCGTGAGGTGTACAGTGCCCCGGCTCTTGGTCTGATGTCATCAGAGAGTGACCGTGAGGTGGAGGAGCCAGAGGAGAGGGACGATCCCTGTGACCTGGAACAGCTCACAGTAAACAGTAACACCTCATCAGGGAGTAGCCATGACGACGACGCAGGTACAGAACAGAGTCGTCATATCTGGATGTAACATTTGTCAACTTCTACCTATAGTGTCTCTACATTAAATACTGCATTCTTGTCTATTATAGGTGCCTCGGATGAAGGACAGGACTGGGAATCTAAGGTTTGTTGAACTGTTGTAGTTACACGCACGCACGCACACACACACACACACACACACACACACACACACACACACACACACACACAGAGGTTGCTCCATTCTGCCCTCTGCTGGTCATGCTGCTCTCTTTCTTACTCTCCCCTACATATTTATTCGGACAGTGACACCAATTTCCTTATTTTGGCTCTGTACTCCAGCATTTGAGATCAAATGTTTTACAATTCATATTATTGAACAGGCAACAGTACAGAATGTCATATTTTATTTGAGCACACTTTCATACATATCTGTTTTATAGTTTAGGAAAAAAAACATAAAAACACATTATGTACCTACCCAGCTAGCACATAACGTTCTGAGAACCATATGTTTCTTAGAGCTTGGTGAAAGTGTGGTTGTACTATGGTTATTTTTCATACAACCCTCCCACAACTTTCTGGGAATGGTGCAGGATAGTTCCTTGGCTTCGGAACATTCTCAGCACATTTAAGGAACTTGACAAAAAGCATAATTTTCTTGTTATGTCATTACTTTAACAGAACATTTCCTAAACGTTCAAATATAGTTGCATTTAATTTCAGTTTTAGTAATGGTTTAGGAACGTTCCCCAACTGGTTTGCTGAAGGTTTCCTCGTGGTTTTATTTGAAGTAATGTTCTCAAATTGTTCCAGGAACATTAAGAAAACTTTCCATAAAAAACACAAGAAAACGTTAACTTTCGGTGAACGTTCTAACAATGTTATTTAATTAATTGATAATGCCCGAGAAGCAAACCGTGCCGATTTATCCTCAACCCACCTGCTTCGAGGGCATTATCACTTTCATACAACGGGTTATCAACATATTCAAATAGTGATTGACATTTGAATTAATAACGTTATTTGTATTAATATATTCCTACCATTTCATCCTTCCACAAGATATAGTCCCGACACAAGTCTAGTGTTGCTACCCAAGCCGGCTGGTCGTTCGTTCTATTGGTTCGGTGGCCAGAGATGCGACCATGTCGTTCAGTCTTTTTGTTCTGTATCTATGGACGCGACCCAGTCGTTCGTTCCATTGCTAGCTAGCCAACTACGGCTAATTTACAATCCCGCCAAACAGTGCAGCCAGAATAACAACAGTAGTTGTATTTTGCATTTGTTTATGCTGTCTTCTAGTGACATTTATTTGGATACATCCATAACAATAAGCTAATGGACATCTGTTCAGAGGAGCAAGCCAATAACACAGCTAACACAATCACTTCAAACGGAATCTGGAAAGACTGCAAACTACAGTAGCTGCACTTCGTTTAGTTTGACCTTTAACCTATATATCCATAAAAAGTATTTTTTATTTTTTTATTTCACCTTTATTTAACCAGGTAGGCTAGTTGAGAACAAGTTCTCATTTGCAACTGCGACCTGGCCAAGATAAAGCATAGCAGTGTGAACAGACAACAACACAGAGTTACACATGGAGTAAACAATAAACAAGTCAATAACATGGTAGAAAAAAAGAGAATCTATATACAATGTGTGCAAAAGGCATAAGGAGGTAGGCAATAAATTGAATAATTGCAATTTAGCAGATTAACACTGGAGTGATAAATCATCAGATGATCATGTGCAAGTAGAGATACTGGTGTGCAAAAGAGCAGAAAAGTAAATAAACAAAAGCAGTATGGGGGGTGAGGTAGGTAAATTGGGTGGGCTATATACCGATGGACTATGTACAGCTGCAGTGATCGGTTAGCTGCTCGGATAGCAGATGTTTAAAGTTGTTGAGGGAGATAAAAGTCTCCAACTTCAGAGATTTTTGCAATTCGTTCCAGTCGCAGGCAGCAGAGAACTGGAAGGAAAGGCGTCCAAATGAGCGCGTGCTACGGGTGGGTGTAGCCATCGTGAGCAGTGAACTGAGATAAGGCGGCACTTTACCTAGCATAGCCTTGTAGATGACCTGGAGCCAGTGGGTCTGACGACGAACATGTAGCGAGGGCCAGCCGACTAGGGCATACAGGTCGCAGTGGTGGGTCGTATAAGGTGCTTTAGTAACAAAACGGATGGCACTGTGATAAACTGCATCCAGTTTGCTGAGTAGAGTATTGGAAGCTATTTTGTAGATGACATCGCCGAAGTCGAGGATCGGTAGGATAGTCAGTTTTACTAGGGTAAGTTTGGCGGCGTGAGTGAAGGAGGCTTTGTTGCGAAATAGAAAGCCGACTCTAGATTTGATTTTGGATTGGAGATGTTTGATATGAGTCTGGAAGGAGAGTTTGCAGTCTAGCCAGACACCTAGGTACTTGTAGATGTCCACATATTCTAGGTCGGAACCGTCCAGGGTGGTGATGCTAGTCGGGCGTGCGGGTGCAGGCAGCGAACGGTTGAAAAGCATGCATTTGGTTTTACTAGCGTTTAAGAGCAGTTGGAGAACACGGAAGGAGTGTTGTATGGCATTGAAGCTCGTTTGGAGGTTAGATAGCACAGTGTCCAAGGAAGGGCCAGAAGTATACAGAATGGTGTCGTCTGCATAGAGGTGGATCAGGGAATCGCCCGCAGCAAGAGCAACATCATTGATGTATACAGAGAAAAGAGTCGGCCCGAGAATTGAACCCTGTGGTACCCCCATAGAGACTGCCAGAGGACCGGACAACATGCCCTCCGATTTGACACACTGAACTCTGTCTGCAAAGTAGTTGGTGAACCAGGCAAGGCAGTCATTAGAAAAACCGAGGCTACTGAGTCTGCCGATAAGAATATGGTGATTGACAGAGTCGAAAGCCTTGGCCAGGTCGATGAAGACGGCTGCACAGTACTGTCTTTTATCGATGGCGGTTATGATATCGTTTAGTACCTTGAGCGTGGCTGAGGTGCACCCGTGACCGGCTCGGAAACCGGATTGCACAGCGGAGAAGGTACGGTGGGATTCGAGATGGTCAGTGATCTGTTTGTTGACTTGTCTTTCGAAGACCTTAGATAGGCAGGGCAGGATGGATATAGGTCTGTAACAGTTTGGGTCCAGGGTGTCTCCCCCTTTGAAGAGGGGGATGACCGCGGCAGCTTTCCAATCCTTGGGGATCTCAGATGATACGAAGGAGAGGTTGAACAGGCTGGTAATAGGGGGTGCGACAATGGCGGCGGACAGTTTCAGAAATAGGGGGTCCAGATTGTCAAGCCCAGCTGATTTGTATGGGTCCAGGTTTTCCAGCTCTTTCAGAACATCTGCTAACTGGATTTGGGTAAAGGAGAAGCTGGGGAGGCTTGGGCGAGTAGCAGCGGGGGGGGGCTGTTGGCCAAGGTTGGAGTCGCCAGGAGGAAGGCATGGCCAGCCATTGAGAAATGTTTGTTGAAGTTTTTGATTATCACGGACTTATCAGTGGTGACCGTGTTACCTAGCCTCAGTGCAGTGGGCAGCTGGGAGGAGGTGCTCTTGTTCTCCATGGACTTTACAGTGTCCCAGAACGTTTTGGAGTTAGAGCTACAGGATGCAAATTTCTGCTTGAAAAAGCTGGCCTTTGCTTTCCTGACTGACTGCGTGTATTGGTTCCTGACTTCCCTGAACAGTTGCATCTCGCGGGGGCTCTTCGATGCTATTGCAGTTCGCCACAGGATGTTTTTGTGCTGGTCGAGGGCAGTCAGGTCTGGAGTGAACCAAGGGCTATATCTGTTCTTAGTTCTGCATTTTTTGAACGGAGCATGCTTGTCTAATATGGTGAGGAAGTAACTTTTAAAGAATGACCAGGCATCCTCAACTGACGGGATGAGGTCAATATCCTTCCAGGGTACCCGGGCCAGGTCGATTAGAAAGGCCTGCTCGCAGAAGTGTTTTAGGGAGCGTTTGACAGTGATGAGGGGTGGTCGTTTGACCGCGGACCCGTAGCGGATACAGGCAATGAGGCAGTGAGCGCTGAGATCTTGATTGAAGACAGCAGAGGTGTATTTGGAGGGCAAGTTGGTCAGGATAATGTCTATTAGGGTGCCCATGTTTACGGATTTAGGGTTGTACCTGGTGGGTTCCTTGATGATTTGCGTGAGATTGAGGGCATCTAGCTTAGATTGTAGGACTGCCGGGGTGTTAAGCATATCCCAGTTTAGGTCACCTAACAGAACAAACTCTGAAGCTAGATGGGGAGCGATCAATTCACAGATGGTGTCCAGGGCACAGCTGGGAGCTGAGGGGGGTCGGTAGCAGGCGGCAACAGTGAGAGACTTATTTCTGGAGAGATTAATTTTTAAAATTAGAAGTTCGAACTGTTTGGGCATAGACCTGGAAAGTATGACAGAACTTTGCAGGCTATCTCTGCAGTAGATTGCAACTCCTCCCCCTTTGGCAGTTCTATCTTGACGGAAAGTGTTATAGTTGGGTATGGAAATCTCAGAATTTTTGGTGGCCTTCCTAAGCCAGGATTCAGACACGGCAAGGACATCAGGGTTGGCAGAGTGTGCTAAAGCTGTGAGTAAGACAAACTTAGGGAGGAGGCTTCTGATGTTGACATGCATGAGGCCAAGGCTTTTTCGATCACAGAAGTCAACAAATGAGGGTGCCTGGGGACATGCAGGGCCTGGGTTTACCTCCACATCACCCGAGGAACAGAGGAGTAGTAGAATGAGGGTGCGGCTAAAGGCTATCAAAACTGGTCGCCTATGTAATATTTGTGTTGTGGAGAAATACTACAGCCTAGAGTGTTGGGGACAAGAAATAAAAGGATGCAAGCTGATTCATGAGTTCGAGTGGCTGAGAAACGCTCCCTGCCTGTCTCTCGTCCCGACTCGTTCATTACTATGGGACAATTCTTGAATATTGAAACAATGTTGCAAATGTTGGAGAGACAGACAGAAAGGTTAATACAAATCTCCTCTGTTGAAAACTAAATGTTGGTCGAGAAGAAATGTGAGATAATGTCTAGATGCTTTTTATACTGGAGATCAAGTTTATAAATTGCCTGGCTGGGCTGATGAGACAGTGCAGTCAGATGGAACAGAGTAAATAGGCATTTTAACGTCATAGATTTAGCCGGTGGTAACTTAGAATAGACACCGGCTGGAATGCAGTTTTAACCAGCATTCAGGATTAGACCCACCAGTTGTGTAAAAACATATGCATTCCGTTCTCAGCGTCAACAAAACTCTCCCTATCCTCTATCTAAAGTATGTGCAGGTGTTTTGGCCATGCCCACTACTTGACCACACCTGATCTTAATGAGGGCTTGTTTCCTTTTAAATGAGGTCTGTTTGAATAGATGAACAGCTTTGTATGAGTTTTCTTTTAAACATGGCGTGCTAGCTCCATCCTGGTGGTGCAGTGGACTAATTCTATGGATAGAGAACAGAAGATTATAGGTTTGAATCTGACTGATGCCGTGTCACATAACATTTTGTATGCATGATTAAGGAATATCATTTCCATGTGTTTGGAGTTAAAAAAAATGTTAACCCAAAACAAGCTAGCAATGTTATTAAAAGTCTTATTGAAACATTCAGTGGAAGTTTTTAGGAAGTTATTCATAAACCTCCAAATAACCTAACATTTCTGTTCTCAGAGCGTTAATAAAACCTCCCAAAGGAACAATAGTAAAAAAAAAATCACTTCCGACTCAGAATGTTTAAAAAACGTTCAGTTTCACCGACCAGGAAACGTAATTCCCAGAACTAATGGAAAACCAAAAACGTACGTTCCCACAAGTTCCAAGGAACCAAATGTGTTAGCTGGGTAGTCCCCCCATTTGAAGGTGTCATGAGTATTTGGAAAAATTGACTTGTAGTGTATTACATTTAGTCAACATTGAGTATTTGGTCCCATATTCCTAGCACACAATGACTACATCAAGCTTGTGACTCTACAAACTTGTTGGATGCATTTTCAGTTTGTTTTGGTTGTGTTTGGGATTATGTTGTGCCCAATAGAAATGAATGGTAAATAATGTAATGTGTCATTTTGGAGTTACTTATAAAGTAAATATGAAATACAAACTTCTACATTAATGTGAATGCTTCCATGATTACGGATAATCATCTATGAATCGTGAATAATGATGACCTCGACCGTTATTGGTAATGGTGAGAGGTTAGCATGTTTTGGGGGCATGATCTTTGTGCATCTGTAATCTTTATCAATCATCATTATTCATGATTCATTCATGATTATTTGTAATTATGTTAGCATCCACATGAATGTCGAAGTGTCCTATTCTTATTTACAATAAAAGTTATTTCAAAATGACACAATACATTATTTACCATTAATTTTTGTTGGGCACAACATAATCAAAACACAACCAAAACAAACTGCAAATGCATCCAACAAGTTTGTAGAGTCACAAGCTTGATTATGTGTGTAGATATGTGTGCTTGGATTATGGGACCAAATACCAAACTTTTGACTAAATACATTTTTAGTTCAAATACTTATGACAACTTCAAATGGTGGGGCTAGATACATAAAGTAAACGGTAAAACAGATATGTATTAAAATACCCTCAAAGAAATCTGATCTCGAATCCAAAATGCTGGAGCACTGAGCCAAATTCAACATTTTAGATTCACTGACCAAATAAATACGTAGGGGAGTGTACTTTCTTTCTTTCCTTCCTCCTCTCTCTCTCTCTCGTTCTCACTCTTGCTCTGTCTCTCTCTCTCGCTCTCTCTCTCGCTTTCTCTCTGTCTTCCACTCTCCTCTCCAGGCCCTAGACAGCCCTCTGGCCCCTGAGCCCTCCAGTCGGCCCCGGCGTCGCTGGTCCTGTCGTATGGGTTCTCTGGAACTCATGGTCAAGTCTATGCTGGACCTGAGACAGCTAGAGGCCTTCTCCATCACCGGCTCCTCTCACAAGAAAGGCCCTGCCTCCCGGCTCAAAGCGAGCGACGCAGGAAGCACCTCCAGCCTGCAAGGGGCCTCGGTAAGCAGAGAGAGAGAGACTGGGAGAGAGGGAGGAGGGAGAGAGACTGGGAGAGAGGGAGGAGGGAGAGAGGGACGAGGGAGAGTGAGATGGGGGGGAAGAGGGGTTATCTATAGCAGGGATGGGCAACTGGCGGGCCGCAACTGGCAGGCCCTCTGATGGACTCAGTCGGGGTATAAGCTTACTGTTGCGAGTTAGAATAAACAAGGTGCAATTTTGAAATTTGTTTTTGCATCAGCGGTTTCTCAGTTGTTATGTTAGTCACTGATAGTCAGTCAATTAGCCCATGTCAGCAGAGTTAGTTTCTTGGCCAGCTATTTCTTATCATGGTCTGAGTTTGTTAGGCAGTCTCACTCAGATTTACATTGACGTAATTTAGCAGACGCTCTTATCCAGAGCATAGAAAGTACATTTTTCCTCGATAACGTAGCTATCAGTACGTTATCAGTAGAGTGAGAGCTAGAAGGAGGGGTGGGTTCGGGTGTGGTGGTGGGGGGGGTTCAAGTGCAAGTGCTGATAAATGTTTTTATTTTTTTATTTTTTGGGGGGGGCTGTTTGAAGAAGTAGGGTTTCAGATGTTTTTGGAAGATGGGCAGGGACTCTGCTGTCCTAGCTTCAGGGGTAAGCTGGTTCCACCATTGGGGTACCAGGATAGAGAAGAGTTTGGAGGTGGCCAAGAGTGGGAGGGCCAAGAGACCCGAGGTAGCAGAATGAGTGGGAGGGTTGGGGTGTAGTGTCTGAGCATAGACACCAGCGAGTTGCAGTAGTCCAGATGGGAGAGGACAAGTGCCTGGATTAGGACCTGTGCCGCTTCCTGTGTGAGGTAGGGTCGTACTCTACTGATGTTATAGAGCATGAACCTTCAGGAGCGGGTCACTGCTTTGATGTTTGCAGAAAACGACAGGGTGTTGTCCAGGGTCACGCCAAGGTTCTTTGCACTCTGGGAGGGGGACACTGTGGAGTTGTCAACCATGATGGAGCGGGCAGGCCTCCCCCAGGAGGAAGAGCAGTTCCGTCTTGTCGAGGTTGAGCTTGAGGTGGTGGTCGCCATCCAAGTTGAGATATCTGCCAGGCACGCAGAGATGCGTGTCGCCACCTGGGTGTCATAAGGGGAAGGAGAAAAGTAGTTGAGTGTCATTCGCATAGCAATGATAGGAGAGACCATGTGAGGATATGACTTGGTGAATCGAGAAAAGAGGAGAGGGCCTAGAACCGAGCCCTGGGGGACACCAGTAGTGAGAGTACGTGGTGCAGACACAGATCCTCTCCACATCACCTGGTAGGAGCGGCCTGCCAGGTAGGATGCAATCCAAGAGTTTGACGTCCAGCCCTGAGAGGGTGGAGAGGAGGATCTGATGGTTCACGGTGTCGAAGGCAGTGGATAGATGAGAGCAGAGGAGAGAGTCGGATTTGGCAGTGTGGAGAGCCTCCGTGACACAGAGAAGAGCAGTCTCGGTGGAGTGACCTGTCTTGAAGCCTTACTGGTTAGGGTCAAGAAGATTGTTCTGAGAGAGACAACAAGGAAGTTAATCAGAGACAGAACGCTCAAGTGTTTTGGAAAGATAACAAAGAAGGTATACAGGTCTATGGTTTTTGACGTTAAATGAATCAAGTGTTGGTTTCTTGAGGAGGGGAGCAACTCGGGCCATTTTAAAGTCAGAGGTGATGCAGTCAGTGGTCGGGGATGAGTTGATGAGGAAGTGAGGAATGGGAGAAGGTCTCCAGAGATGGTCTGGAGAAGGGAGGAGGGGATGGGTTCGAGCCTGCAGGTTGTTGGGCAGCCAGACCTCAATAGTCGACTGGATAGAGAGGGGAGGAAGAGGTCTAGCCGTAGGGTAGTTCTGTGTGAGTGAGACCAGTGGACTCAATAAGCTGAGTGAATGAGTAGCGGATGTTTTCAACCTTTTTTCAGTGTGGTTAACAAAGTTTTCCACAGGGTGGGAGGGGAGGGGTGGAAGATTAAGGAGGGAGGAGAAGGTGGAAAAGAGTTTCCTAGGGTTAGAAGCAGACGCTTGACATTTAAAGTGGTAGAAAGTGGCTTTAGCAGCAGATCAGAGGAAGAGAAGGTAGAGCGGAGGGAGTAAAAGGACGATAGGTCCTCCGGAAGTTTAGTTTTCCTCGCTAAGATATCATATTAAAAACTGCAAACATTTCTCTCCAACCTATGGTAAAATGTGTAGAATTGCAGGAAGTTAGCTGTAAAACAGCTCGTTTTCCTCTCCACCCCATGGCAAAATGAGTAGAATTTCAGGAAATTAGTTATAACATTTTAAAATCTTCTCTCCGCCCCATGGCAAAATGTGTAGAATTGCTGTCAAGAGTGGGGCCACTAAAATGTTTTGCTCGCAATAAGGGGGTTGGGGGGGTATGGACGTGGGTGGGCAGGCAGATATTTGGTTGCCCCCACCCCCATCAAAGTTGCCCATGCCTAATCGATAGCTAATAGATTAGTAAAAGATTATAGACAGGTACGTAGATGGACTTGAATTTGGTTTTCTCCAACCCTAATGCTCCTCTGTTCTGTGGTATAAGCAGGACTTGGAGGAGCGGGTTAAGAGACGTCACTATGCTGCCTGGCTGACCCCTAACCCCAACCCTGACTCTAACCTGGGCTCCCAGGGGTCTGAAGGACGTGTGCTGTACCCCGAGGGTAGCGATTACGCTGCCAGACGACGGGGCAGGTACACTATGTTTAGATACACACACACACACACACACACACACACACACACACGCACGCACGCACGCACGCACGCACGCACGCACACACACACACACACACAGTCTTGTACAGCTAACCTTGTGGGGACATACAATTCAGTCCCATTCAAAATCCTATTTTCCCTAACCCCTAACCCTAAACCTAACCCTAATCCTAACCCGTACGCTTACCCTAACCCTAACCCTAACCCAAAAACCTAAACTTTATCCTAACCCTAAACCTAACCCTAGTTCCTAACCCTACAACTAACCCTAGCTCCTAACCTTAATATTTAACTTAATTCTAACACTAATTCTAACCTTAACCCTAAACACCCTCGAAATAGCATTTGACCTTGTGGGGACTAACAAAATGTCCCCAGCTGGTCAACTTTTTGTTCGTTTACTATTCTTGTAGGGACTTCTGGTCCCCACAAGAATAGTTAAACACGTCCACACACACACACACACACACACACACACACACACACACACACACACACACACACACACACACACACACACACACACACACACACACACACACACACACACACACACACACACACACACACACCACTTCGACCTTCAATTTTTCCTTTCATGTTTCTCTTTTTCTATCAACTTGCTGTCTCTGTCTCTGTCTCTCTCTTCTTTTGACTATCTCTTATTTTTGTCTTCTCACTGTTCATTCCTTCTTTCTCCCCTATCCCCTCCCTCTCAGTGATTACCTGGTGAAGGAGTCGCCCCGCAGCTTGAGTAGGGGAAACCGTGGGCTGGAGAGCCAGGACAGCCAGAGCCCAGACAGTGCCTGTTCTGTGGGCTATGGGAGTAGAGAGCTTACTCCTGACCCGGATAATGGAGGTAAGAACACGCACGCACGCGCGCGCACACACACACACACACACACACACACACACACACACACACACACACACACACACACACACACACACACACACACACACACATACATCCTTTGACTTTTGAACTTTGACCTCTCCTCCCAGACTCTGAGGGCACAGCAGAGCCTCTAAGCTCAGACGAGGACAGTTCTGACCGGGAGGAGGAAGAGGATGAGGAGGAGGAGAGGAAGATGGAAGTGTCTAGTATGGATGAGGCGATGAGGAAAGTCTCTGACCCTCTAGAAGACAGTCACCATCAGGCCTTCCTCAGACACCACTTTGAAACACTGGCTGAGCCCAGCAATATGGGTAAGAGAGGACACATTCCATCTTTGCACATGGAGGTGACATTATACCCATAAACTGTTGTACAGGTACACATTACAATTATTTGACTGTAATTATCCTCCTCCCCAGAAGAGCGCAGCACAGCTCCCAGCATCAGTATGTCAGCGCGATTCCTGGCCAGAGGCTCATACAACAGGTAATTGAGCTCGCTAGCTTGTAGTCATAAAAAACCTAAATGAGTTAGCATTTTCTACCTCTGGTTCGTCGGCCATTCCAATGGGGTAAATGAATGGGGAAAGAATGGGGTTTTGGGATTAAAGGCAAAAATGAGGTCTGCGGAGATTTTATACGGTAATATCAGTCAGTCAACATGACCTTCATGAATTATGAAACCTTTATGTGCTTGATGTGCTTGTTTTGATTCCAAAAATGCTTCAAAATGCTCAAAAATGGATATTAACTGATTTAGATCATAGAACAAAACGTATACGATCTCCTAAGTCTGTGATTCCTACCAGGGATCCTAAAGACTTTTACACACATACATATGGAAGCCCATTTCTACTTTCACATGTGCGCAACACCAACAAAGCTTTTTTTAAATTGTCTAGAGTTGCTTTCACCCTGTCTAGTACAGGACTGTAACCAGGTGGTGTCCTCTCTACAGGAGAACCCCTCTGTTTTCCAAGGCCCATGAGAGGGAGCAGGGGCCCTTGGTGTCCAAGGTGAGGCCACTGATGGAGGGGGGCCAGGGGAAGGGCCACGAAGACAGGGAGAGGCCCATGACCCCTGCGAGAGGGCAGGAGGGGACAAAGTGAGTAGCTTTAGAGAGGGGGGGGGGGACTAAGTCATTTGTGAGAAATATTTGCAAGTAAAAATATTTTTTCATCATGTATTTGTGAAAAATGTGATTTGATTGGTTGATTGATTGATGAAGCTTCCCTCCCTGTGTCAGACTGGAGGTGTGTGCTCCAGAAAGGGGCACCGTGCTGCATTCCCATCCCCAGATGAAGAGGCCTCTTGGGGCTCATCTGTGGAGGATGTCAAGCCCTCTGGCCAGAGCTCCAGCCCTGCTGGACAGAGCAGCTGGACTACAGAAGACCCAGTATGTACAGAACCTGGCCACAGAGGGTGAGTTGCTGAGTGCCACTGATGTTCAGGACAGCGCATACATTATAATACTGCACATATTAATAATCTAACCTCAGAGGGGGAGTACAGCACAAGCCACATGATCTCAAAACAAGATTAATGGCTTATCAGGAAACACCTGTCTAAGTATATACATGTGACATTTAAAAAATAGTTTACATTACATTGGTTGTCTAATTGACAGTAAGCAGCATATTTTTTTTTCTTCTATCCACTCTACTGTCTCATGACCCTTCCCATGACCCTGGACCTGCCCCCATCACCCCCCGTAGTCCCCCGCTCCCTAAACCCCTCCAGTGGTAGAGGAGAGATGTGCCCTCGCCCCCAGCACCTCCCCTTCGATATACACCCTTCCAAAGCCCACGCCTGCCTCCCTTCTCCCTCCTCTACCTCTCCTCCCCCCCGTCTTGTCTCCTGCCTGCCCTCGGAAATCCCCAAGCTCAGATCCCCCTGCGACTACATGAGTCCCACCACCAGCTCCATGGCCAAGACCAGCCACTCTGCATCCCTGGCAGAGGGCCTCCACCTGGGCTTACTGCCCTGCCATGCTTCCCTAACACCACAAGGCCTGCAGGATGGTAGTGGAGGGAGTAGAAACACACCTAACAGCCCCAAGAGCAGGAAGCCATTTTGTGGGCTACTGGAGGCTGAACCACCTCGCCTCACTTCCTCCTCTCCTTGTTTCCCCTCTTCCCACTCTCTCTGTTCCCGCTCCTCTTCCCTCTCTTCCCCTTCTCCCTGTCCTCTCCCTGGCCCCTCCCCTTCTCCTCCATGTGCGACAGTCTCGCCCAATCCCAGCTTGGCGTTGCCCCTGAGCACCCAGCCCTCCCGCATTCCCCTGCCCAGCAAACAGCCACTCAGCCCTCGTTGCAGCCTCTGCCCGGAGACCAAACCTCAACCTGATTGGACTGTTTCCCCGACGAGAGACCTTTCCCTCGGGAAACAACACCAAAGTAAGCCAGAATTCTTTTTGTAAAGTGTCTAGGTTATTAGAGGACATCATCACAAAGCAAGTATAAAAATAGATATTTTTTACATGTTTTATTGAGAATGTTATAGATACTGAAAAGTGTTGATTAAAGGAACGTTTAGTAAACTTAATGTAAAGGCATTGATGCTAATCAACCTGGGGGTGTCTGTCTCTGCAGCCTTCGGTAAACGCCTCTCCCTGACTACGGCCCAGATGCAAGGGCTTCTGGGTAACGTCCAGCTGGTGTCCGTCTCACCTACCTCACTTCCTATAAAGCACTCAGAGAGGTAAACTGGAGTCTATTTACTTAGGATACACTCAAATGGCACCCTTATAAATTCTTCATAGTGCACTATGTTTGACTAGAAAACAAAGTATTAAAATATTTGGTGACTAAGGTGTCGTTTGAGACGGAGCCCCCTAATACAACAATACATTGCAAACACTCAAAGTTTCCCCGTGAAACCTTTCCATTCTCAGTGCTCCAGACTTGGAGGAGGCGGTGTGTAGAGAGCCCCTTCTAGTGTCGGTCCAGGCCAACACCTTGACCTCCGACCCCCAGCCAGGTCTGAATCAACGCAGACGCTCCTCTATCATCCTCACCGCCACTCTTCCTCTCCATCACTCCATCTCTCTACCTCCGCTTCATCCTTCTCTTCATCATAAGTGTCTGTGCGCTTTCTGGCCTGTTTGTCCATCTGTTTCTGTCCCTTCCTGCTGTCAACACTGCTGCCTGAATGGTGAGTCAGCTTAATGCCTTCAGCATTCAAACCTTCCCTTTGCCTATTTGCATGTGCTGTTTGTCTCAAATTTACTAACTCACATTGTTCACAGACTAAAGCTATATACCAATGCATCCATAACATGTTACCTTTTGTGTGTGTTGTATTAGCTCTGTACCTATCCATTACGTGTGTGTGTTATATTGTAGCATGTTTGTGTTTACTACTCTCAGCTCCTCAATGATTATGAGACACCAGAATGTATGTCTTCTACCACAGATCCCGCTGTCACTGTGGAAATCTGTAGACAGGCTATAGCAGAGCTGCACAACAGTGTGAGGAGAGCTACCCAGCTCTATACTACGGTCAGTCTGGTGTGAGTGTTTGGTTTTACTATCCTTGTGGGGACCAGAAGTCCAAACAAGAAGTTCAAACAAGTGGAAACATTTAGCTGGTCCCCACCAGGACAAATGCTATTGTAGGCTTAGGTGTTAGGGTTACAATTAGGGCTAGGGCTACAATTAGGATTAGGGTTAGGTAAGGGTTATATTTAGGGTTAAGGTTAGGGTTGGGTTATGGGTTAGTGGTTAGGGAAAATGGGATTTTGAATAGGAATCAATTGTTTGGTCCCCACAAGGATAGTAAAACTAATGTGTGTGTCCGTATCCGTGTCCTGGAAGAATGGCGCCGGAGGAGATGGCTGCCGTTTTACAGGCTCCTAACCAATTGTGCTATTTTGTGTGTTTTTTTTGTAACTTCTTTTGTACATAATGTTTCTACCACCATTTCTTATGACCGAAAAGAGCTTCTGGATGTCCGAACAGTGATGACTCACCTCGGACTGGACAACGATTTTTTCATTAACGAGTCGGACGCGAAGGATTTACTCCGGATACCCGACCAGGCTCAAATCCCCGTTATTCGCAGGAAGAGAAGACGGCGATACAGGGGACGCAGGTCCGGGTGCCTTGTGAGAATTTGTCGGCGAGTGGGTAACCTGCCTCTACCATCCGTTCTATTGGCCAACGTGCAGTCATTGGAGAATAAACCGGATGAGCTCCCTTCAAGACTATCCTACCAACGGGACATTAAAAACTGTAATATCTTATGTTTCACCGGGTCGTGGCTGAACGACAACATGGATAATATACAACTGGCTGGGTTTTCCGTGCATCGGCAAGACAGAACAGCTGCCTCCGGTAAGACAAGGGGTGGCGGTCTGAATCTATTTGTAAATAACAGCGGGTGCGCGAAATCAAATATTAATGAAGTCTCAAGGTTTTGCTCGCCTGAGGTAGAGTATCTCATGATAAGCTGTATAAAGCCATAAGCGATCAAGAAAATGCTCATCCAGAGGCTGTACTCCTAGTTGCTGGGCACTTTAATGCAGGGAAACTTAAATCTGTTTTACCTCATTTCTACCAGCATGTTACATATGCAACAAGAGGGAAAAAAACTCTAGACCAGTGGTTCTCAACTGGTTTTGCTTTGGGACCCAAAATTGACAATGACAATTGAGTCGCTACCCAATATAATGGACTGTATGAATAGTTTCACAACCGTTTTTTTATAGGTGTACGTTTGTAACCAGTTCAATAAAATGTAATATGAATGTCAGAATTAATGAACATTAATAATTAACATACTGAACAATAACTAACTAACAATAACTAACATACTGAACAATAACTTTATTTATTGTGTGCGTGTGTGAAGTTTATTGAAGTCTGCGGTGATGGTTGACAGGGAAACTTGGAGGTCATGCTGGCTGTCGTTTATTTCTGCTTTTAGTTTTCAGCACGGCCATAGCAGCGAAGCCCCTTTCACACAGATAGGTAGTGCTGAACGGTAGCATGATTCTGATTGCATGACAGGTGAGAGCAGGACACTCTCCCAATACGCTGCACCAGAACTTTGGCAGTGTCATTTCCGGGAAGCGCATGCTCAGTCTGTTATAAAATGACAGCTCCACCAGCTGATCATCGTCGTTGCTTCACATTTAAAACAAAACAATGTTGCAGAATGACATTTTTATTGGATCAGTGTGTGCTTGTGGGGTGAGAACGTCATTGTATTTGTCAGTGAGTGTGTTCAACGTGAAAACCCTCTTGAGTCCCAACGTAGCTAGCCATTTCATCACTGCGGACGCGCTGCACGTGTAAAGTCAGTAACAATAAGCCATGCAGTGCTCGCACGCCTGTGTATAGCGGTAACGTTGTGTAAAGTCAGTTGCGACCCCCCCAGTTGAGAATCACTGTTCTAGACAACCTTTACTCCACACACAGAGACGCATACAAAGTTCTCCCTCACCCTCCATTCGCCAAATCTGAACATAATTATATGGCCTGATTCCTGCTTACAAGCAAAAACTAAAGCAGGAAGTACCAGTGACTCGCTCAATACGGAAGGGGTCAGATGACGCAGATGCTAAGCTACAGGACTGTTTTGCTAGCACAGACTGGAAAATGTTGAGGGACTCATCCGATGGCATTGAGGAGGATACCACATCAATCACCGGCTTCATCAATAAGTGCATCGATGACGTTGTCCCCACAGTGACCGTACATACATTCCCCAACCAGAAGCCATGGATTACAGGCAACATCTGCACTGAGCTAAAGGGTTGAGCTGCCGCTTTCAAGGAGCGGACTCTAACCCAGAAGCTTATAAGTTATCCCGCTATGCCTTCAGATGAACCATGAAACAGGCAAAGCATAAATACAGGACTAAGATTGAATCGTGCTACACCTGCTCAAATGCTCGTCGGATGTGGCAGGGCTTGCAAACTATTAAGGTCTACAAAGGGAAGCCCAGCTGCGAGCTGCGTTGTGACACAAGCCCACCAGACAAGCTAAATTAATTATATGCGCACTTCGAGGCAAGCAACACTGAAGCATGCATGAGAGCACCAGCTGTTCCGGACGACTGTGTGATCATGCTCGACATAGCAGATGTGAGTAAGACCTTTAAACAGGTCAACATTCACAAGGCCGCAGGTCCAGACGGATTACCAGCACGTGTGCTCCGAGCATTCGCTGACCATCTGGCAAGTGTCTTCACTGACATTTTCAACCTCTCCCTGGCCGAGCCTGTTATACCTATATGGTTCAAGCAGACCACCATAGTCCCTGTGCCCAAGAACACCAAGGTAACCTGCCTAAATGACTACCGACCTTCACGTCTGTAGCCTGAAGTGCTTTGAAAGGCTGGTCATGGCTCACATCAACACCATCATCCCAGAAACCCTAGACCCACTCCAATTTTCTCCAACAGATCCACAGATGACACAATCTCTATTGCACTCAACACTGCCCTTTCCCACCTGGACAAAGGAACGCTTACGTCCGAATGCTGTTCATTGACTACAGCTCAGCATTCAACACCATATGCCCTCAAAGCTCATCACTAAGCTAAGGACTCTGGGACTAAACACATCCCTCTGCAACTGGATCCTGGACTTCCTGACGGGCCTCCCCCAGGTGATAAGGGTAGGGAACAACACATCTGCCATGCTGATCCTTAATGCGGGGGCCCCTCATGGGTGCATGCTTAGTCCCCTCCTGTACTCCCTGTTCACCCATGACTGCGTGGCCTAGCACGACTCCAACACCCTCATTAAGTTTGCCGTCAACACAACGGTGGTAGGCTTGATCATCAACGACGATGAGAGTCTATATGGAGGAGGTCAATGACCTGGAAGTGTGGTGCCAGGACAACAACCTTTCCCTCAACATGATCAGGACAAAAGAGATGATTGTGGACGACAGGAAAAGGAGGACCGAGCACGCCCCCATTCTCCACATCACCAACAAACTATCATGGTCCAAACACACCAAGACAGTCTTGAAGAGGGCATAACAAAGCCTATTTCTCCTTAGGAGACTGAAAAGAATTGTCATGGGTCCTCAGATCTTCAAAAAGTTCTACAGCTGAACCATCGAGAGCATCCTGACTGGTTGCATCACTGCCTGGTACGGCAACTGCTCGGACTCCGACCGCAAGGCGCTACAGAGGGTAGTGCGTACGGCCCAGTACATCACTGGGGCCAAGCTTTCTGCCATCCAGGACCTCTATACCAGGCAGTGTCAGGGGAAGGCCCTAAAAATTGCCAAAGACGCCAGTCACCCTAGTCATACACTGTTTTCTCTACTACTGCACGGCAAGCGGTACCGGAGGACCAAGTCTAGGTCCAAAAGGCTTCTTAAGAGCTTCTACCCCTAAGCCATAAGACTCCCGAACAGCTAATCAAATGGCTACCCAGACTTTGTGCATTGTCCCCCCCACCCCCTCTTTTACGCTGCTGCTACTCTCTGGTTATTATCTATGCATAGTTACTTTACCCCTACCTACATGTACATATTACCTCGACTAACCTGTACCCACGCACATTGACTCGGTACCGGTGCCCCCTGTCTATGTCCTCTTTATTGTTGCTTTTTAATTTTTTACTTTTATTTATTTAGTAAATATTTTTCTTAACTCTTATTTTTCTTAAAACTGCATTGTTGGTTAAGGGCTTGTAAGTAAGCATTTCACGTTAAAGTCTACGCCTGTTGTATTCGGCGCACGCGTGTGGGTGTGCATCTGTGTGTGTTTATACCTTGTGTATAGACAGTAAAGTATGTCATGTTTCTCCCCAGGTGCTGAGCAGTGGGTCAGAGGTCAATGCAGAGCAGCAGGAGATGGAGACGGTTCTGGTTGAGGCTCTGGGAACAGTGAAGACTGAGCTAGACTCCCTACCTCACCTTGTACATAGAAGTAAAGGGCTCAGGGGGGAGGTAGCAATGAGAGGGGAGGTAGGGGTCAAAGGTGAGGGGGACAGGACATTGGCTCTCCTGCAGCAGTATTCTGAGCTCTTACTAAAGTCAGTGGAGAAGAGGCTGGACAACAAGATCTAAAAAGGAGACATACACAGAAGATGCATACAAACAGACATGCATATGAATTAAATGCATATTACACATATGCAAATACACACAGACAGGAATCGTTCGGTAATCAACAAATCATAAGGACAATGAGAACCGGACACTTCCTCATAGAAAAGTTTAATAAAATTGCAAACAAAAAAATAAAAATGAAGTGAAGATGGACAAATGAGTTGTTAAGAATGAATAGCATTTAAGATTCTCATGTGTACTTTTAAAAATGTCTTGTGTGTATTTCTTTTATATGACTCAGTACTACTGCGACGTCGAGGAAGAACTTGTCAGCAATCGTTTCACTGTACTTTTTACACCTGCTTTATCCTTGCACGTAACAAATAAACTCTGATTAGATTTTTGTTTGATTTTGAACGGCTATAGGGATTAATTAAGGAAAAATGAATGAATTCTGGGACTGCACTGTGGGCAAATGTCATGTCCTATCCACTGTTGAGGGGAGAAAATGACATGGATTTTCCCTAAGCAAATGAGGTGGCCATAAATCATTTATGCCTGTTTTATCCTTTTAACAGTGAATTCTCTAAAATGTTTTAGCTTGCACGGCAAGGGTAGACTTGTTTACATTCACTGTAATTGTGCAATGGCACCGTGACTTTTCTCAATGAGCGTACTGTTTGTCTTACTCTACATGTTCTGGAATCTATGCTTAATGTCTCTATTTCCCCTGGTTTTATAGTGAGTGTTATGTCTGACTGTGATTTGTTTGTGAGCATTGAGTTGACTGTCAAACCTGTCTTGATGTTGCAGTTGTATGAGCGGTCTGATACAATAAAATATTTCAAACATAATTTCATTCAGTTTAATGGTTTTATTTCATACAATTTTACATTTTAGTCATTTAGCAGGCGCTCTTATCCAGAGCGACTTACAGTAGTGAGCGCATACATTTTCATACTGGTCCCCCGTGGGAATCGAACCCACAACCCTGGCGTTGTGAGCGCCACACTCAAACAACAGTTTTTTCTTATTTAGAGTGGCAGAAGTTAACCTGGTTAGATTCTGAAAACGCTGAATCAGCTGAGGATGCTGAATCCTCTCATATAGAGACCTTCTGTAACTACTGATATATTTAGTCAGTTCAAAGTCATAAAGTATGTTTATTTATATAGACATTCAACAGAAAATTGTTATATGAAATAAGAATTAAAATTAAATGGCATTGTTGAATTCTTAGGCCTTTAACATTACACACGTTTGCAGACGGAGTGTTTGTTAGTGGGAATTAATGTGGTTTAAGTGTACAGCTCGTTATCATCATCATAAAACAGGTGCAAAGACAAATGCAGATTGATGCCATGTTATGCATGTAGCCTATGCTGGGTGTTATATACTGTATATTGATGTCATGGGTGTGGGTGTCATGGTATTGTGTCTACGTTGATGGAGATGAGGATGACATCATAGAGGATGTTGATGCGATCGATCTGGTTGAGTTCTCTGACGCGGTGTTTAAACTCAAACAGCTGAGCTTCGTTCACAGCCACCTTGAACTCCCCAGACGTAACCAGAATCTTCATCTGAAAGGAAAGACGAACACTCTTAAAGGTGCACTGTGCAGAAATCACTCCGTCACTTCCTGGTTGCTAAAATCCTAATAGTTCGCCTACTTTCAGTTTATGTGACAAAACAAGCAAGTATAGTGTAGAGAACCATTGTACCATCTTAACACAGGAGGCAGCTGAGAGGAGCACGGCTCATTATAATGAGCCGTTCTCCCCAATTAAGGTGCCACTGACCAACTCTGCATCTAAACCACTGTGAAATATCTTTAAAAAAATATATATATTGTACTTTCAGCTGTTTGAAGCTGCTCTACATAAACAAAAGTAGGCCAAAATACAAAAAAACTAAACTTTAGAACTAAAAGCATAGAAATAGTGCACAGATCTACCGCTTCTGAGACTTGCTTTCAATGAGAATGACAGATCTATAACACATTTGTATGTGAATTTGTTCGGGTTGCCGCCAGAGTGACATATTGCAACTTTAAGCCAGATTGTCTTTGCAAAATAGCCTGGTTCGATAAATATCCCTGAAAGGTACATCTGACTACCTCCCGGACACTCAACAGTACATAGACTCTGCATTCAACCAAAGCTTTCACCAGACAGTGCTTCAGAGAGAGGATATCCCACAGTGCTGATCTACAACCTACTTTAGTTACAGTACTTTATCCCTGTACTAACCTTAACTAGTAGAGATCAATAAAAACAACTAACCATCGTTCTATGCTTAATAATGATAGCAAACACACTTTTCTATATTCCTTTTATTAGTTGGTACAGTAGGGGCTACAGTTGCACTGCTGTAATGAATATTCCCACTGACCTCGAAGGACTGTCCGGCCATGAAGGGGAAGCCTCCCTGTGTGTGCCTCTCCTCCTTCCCCCAGTGCTCTCCCACCTTGGTGTTCCTCACCACTGCCTGCTTGCCCCCCTCATTGAACCGAGAGTTGAGGTGGAAGGCGATGTCTTTACCTCGCAGGAAGTTGACTGTGAACCTGGAGGGGGATACGACCAAAAAAACGAATCAAAAATCATGTTTAATTGATCAGATTGATAATAGGATCGGTCAAGACATTAGACAGTGAAAACAAGCCACTGTCATCAGACGAAGGCAGCTGACATGCTCAGAACAATCAACTTTACAAAATGACACGTATGTTAACATCCAATGCTTACACTGGGTCTCTCAGGGATCTTATTAATCCTAGTAAACAACAAAGACCATAGTAGACTATGGAAGTTGATGAACTCACTGCTTAGCATTTGGTTTGACCCGGCCCATGATGGTGATCATCATCTTGTCGTAGATGCCTCTTTGTAGGTTCTGGTTGTAGGGAACGCTCTATACACCAACACAACACATTGACAATTAGGATATGGCTCTGTCTTCACACCAACACAATTTATTGCAAATTTCCTCCTTCCATCCACATCTACTGTTGTGATATTGTTAGATTACTTGTTAGATATTACCGCATGGTCGGAACTAGAAGCACAAGCTTTTCGCTACACTCGCATTAACACCTGCTAACCATGTGTATGTGACCAATAACATTTGATTTGATTTGATTTGGAAACATCCTTCCCTCCCTCCTTGTCTCTCACCAGTCCAGCTGGTGTCGGATTCCACTGTGGAGCAGGTGTGAAGCCATCTGTGTCCTGACCAGGGCCTAATGGCCATCCAGACCCTGGGTTAACGCTTGGGCTAAGGCCTGGGACTGGCCACCCTGGGACACTAGGCTGACTGGGGCCCTGGGCCTGGGCTTGGATCAGAGCAGGCTGAGGCTGGAATTGGGGAGGCTGGGGATGGGGTCCAGGCCAGCATGGCTGGCAGGGATGGGCTGGGGCTGGTTGGGGTGGTTGTGGTTGGGGACCAGGCCAGTTTAGGGATGGAGCTGGGCCTGGTTGGGTTGGTTGTGGTTGGGGACCAGGCCAGTTTAGGGATGGAGCTGGGGCTGGTTGGGATGGTTGCGGACCAGGCCAGTTCCAGTTTTGGGTTGGAGCTGGGGCTGGTTGGGATGGCTGTTGCCCAGGCCAGCAGGGGGTGTTGGGCTGCCCAGGAAAACAGGGCATTGGCTGAGGTTGAGCCGGAGCTGGGGCTGGTTGGGATGGTTGTGGACCAGGCCAGCAGGGGGTGCTGGGCTGCCCAGGAAAGCAGGGCATGGCCTGGGGTTGGGTGGGCTGTTGTCCAGGCTGTGTCGACCAGACAAGACCCCCTGGTTGCTTCTGACTGGGCCAGATACCATTGCTTCCCTGGGGGGTATAACCAGAGGACGGACAGCCACACAAAGCATCAGAGAGCTGGGGGGTCAAGATTAATAAACACACCTTCAAAGATACACACATGCATACTGGCACCAACACTTATGCACACACTCCCATACATACAGACACAGACACGCAGACAGACTATTTCCACACAATATTTCAAGAATACTGAGACAGTTCCTTTCAGGGATAGTTCTCAGTCGTTAGTTGTCAGTGTAGAGGTTGGAGGAGGTGAGGTACTTACTTCCATAGTATCTGTAAGTAAAGAGAGAACAGCATCACTACGATTTTTTATCTTCATCAGAAACGGAAGCAGTGTTGCAGCCATGGTCCCCTAACAGCAAACAAAAAATCCCTCTAGCAAATCACCACTGTCAGATCATCGGGCATTCAGTTCAAGTTAATTGTTTCCCCCCCAGTTTCATCCCTGATTATACCAGCTTATCCTAAGGGACATTAGAGAGGGACAGTCACATCCCCCTCTCTCTAAAGTACCAACTGACAGCTCAGAACAAATTAGCAGGAGGTTGGAAACATTTCTTAGTCAATACAAATTGGCTCACAACATCTCTGTATTATTGTAGACCAAGTCCCTACTCATAGACAGAGTATGAAGGTAGAAGGCCACCCTAAAGACCATTGTAACACTGGAGTAAAGACCATTGTAATACTTGGAGGAAATTGACATAATATGGCATCTAATGCATAATTAAAGCCCTTTGTAAGGAATGTGGTATGGAACTGTGAATCTGTTGTCTGTAATAATTCTGCCACAGTCACACAAGTGACTGTCCTCTCCTCCTGGCACGTCAGATTCCACAGATAGCTACTCACCAATTACATCATAACCTGATTACCTGCCCTCAGACTAGTCTTGCATTTGCTGTGCATTGTCTTATAGACTATAACATGACCGCAATTATGATATGGATGCGTAGTATAAGATAGGCTCCCATCCCATAATAGGCCTCCAAACCGTAACTGCAGTCATGCCCAAATAAGCTGATTACCTTTTCTCAGCAGCTACTATAAGAAGCAACATTTCAGTCTAACATATTTGCTTTGTGTATTTCTTTGTCATTCAGAACGGGACATTCAAGCCATAACGTCTTAAGAGTTCTTAGTCTTATTTTGCTCAGAAGCTACTTCTGAACATTCCATAGATCAGCACAAATATTTCGTTACAAGACTTAAAACATGTTTTCAAACAGCATGCTGGACATGCCTAATCTCTCTCATAGAAAATGTTGGACAATTCATTTTTCGATTCAGCCAAAATTGAGGTTAGTTTCACGCTATATGCCAGGACTTTTCACACTGCAAAAGGTTGGTTTGCCAAAGGAGAACTTTTGGACTGCAGCATAGCACACTCTAAAGTCAGATAACACCAACCTTTAGCCCAGGACTAAATTGGCTCGGCTGTAGAGCAGAGCAAGCACCAACTTTTAGGGAGGGCTAACCAATCAGCCAAAACTTAATTGGAATATTCCCTCACTAGCCTAGCGGTTAAGCACATTGGCCAGTAACTGAAAGGTCGCTGGTTTGAATCTCTGAGCCGGCAAGGTGGAAAAATCTGCCGTTCTGCCCTTGAGCAAAACCCCCCACAAGAACTGCTCCCTGGGTGCTGATGACATGGGCGTCGATTAAGGCAGCCCCCCGCACCTCTCTGGTTCAGAGGCGTTGGGTTAAATGTGGAAAACACATTATGGTTGAATGCATTCAGTTGTGCAACTGACTAGGTATCCCCTTTTCCCCTTCTATGTATCATGAAATATGATTCTACACAGCTGGAGCTAAACTTGAATTTTAAAGTGCATTTAAAATTGCAACACACTGAACAGTAAAACAATAAAAACACAATAAGAGCTCTAAACCATTGGGACAATACAATCTCAAACTCAGTCTCAAGACATAAATGAATGCAACGTTACGTTACCTGTTATTCACTGCGCTCCTCAGGTGTAACACGGTAGAACCAGGTTGTTGCTGTGTTGTTGAGGTGACAGCTAGACAGCTATAGCAGGAATCCACACACATTTATGACCTCCTTTATACCTTCCCTTTTTCATTTGGCCACTCCTTCATTCCCAACTCTTCTGGGAGAACCACGCCCAGGGGGAAAGATTCCCGGTCACAACATCTCCCTTATCAAACTATGTTCTTCCATCTTACTAAAAGCGGATAACTAAACTCAGAAAAAAAAGAAACGGCCCTATTTCAGGGCCCTGTCTTTCAAAATCCAAATAACTCCACAGCTCTTCATTGTAAAGGGTTTAAACACTGTTTCCCGTGCTTGTTCAATGAACCGTAAACAATTAATGAACATGCACCTGTGGAACGGTCGTTAAAACACTAACAGCTTACAGACGGTAGGCAATTAAGATCACAGTTATGAAAGCTTAGGACACTAGAGAGGCCTTTCTACTGACTCTGAAAAACACCAAAAGAAAGATGCCCAGGGTCCCTGCTCATCTGCGTGAACGTGCATTAGGCATGCTGCAAGGAGGCATGAGGACTACAGATGTGGCCAGGGCAATAAATTGCAATGTCCATACTGTGAGACACCTAAGACAGCGCTACAGGGAGACAGGACAGACAGGATCGGTACATCCGAACATCACACCTGCGGGACAGGTACAGGATGGCAACAACAACTCCCGAGTTACACCAGGAACGCACAATCCCTCCATCAGTGCTCAGACTGTCCGCAATAGGCTGAGAGAGGCTGGACTGAGGGCTTGTAGGCCTGTTGTAAGGCAGGTCCTCACCAGACACCACCGGCAACAACGTCGCCTATGGGCACATACCCACCGACGCTGGACCAGACAGGACTGGAAAAAAGTGCTCTTCACTGATGAGTCGCGGTTTTGTCTCACCAGGGGTGATGGTTCGGATTCGCGTTTATCGTCGAAGGAATGAGCGTTACACCGAGGCCTTTACTCTGGAGCGAGATCGAGTTGGAGGTGGAGGGTCCGTCATGGTCTGGGGCGGTGTTTCACAGCATCATCGGACTGAGCTTGTTGTCATTGCAGGCAATCTCAACGCTGTGCTTTACAGGGAAGACATCCTCCTCTCTCATGTGGTACCCTTCCTGCAGGCTCATCCTGACATGACCCTCCAGCATGGCAATGCCACCAGCCATACTGCTCGTTCTGTGCGTGATTTCCTGCAAGACAGGAATGTCAGTGTTCTGCCATGGCCAGCGAAGAGCCCAGATCTCAATCCCATTGAGCACGTCTGGGACCTGTTGGATCGGAGGGGGAGGGCTAGGGCCATTCCCTCCAGAAATGTCCGGGAACTTGCAGATGTCTCGGTGGAAGAGTGGGGTAACATCTCACAGCAAGAACTGGCAAATATGGTGCAGTCCATGAGGAGGAGATGCACTGCAGTACTTAATGCAGCTGGTGGCCACACCAGATACTGACTGTTACTTTGATTTTGACCCCCCGTTTGTTCAGGCACACATTGTTCCATTTCTGTTAGTCACATGTCTGTGGAACTTGTTCAGTTTATGTCTCAGTTGTTGAATCTTGTTATGTTCATACAAATATTTACACATGTTAAGTTAGCTGACAATAAACGCAGTTGACAGTGAGAGGACGTTTCTTTTTTTTTGCTGAGTTTACATAAAAATGTTGGTTATAAAAAAAAAAAAGTAGGATATACGTAGGATATAAGCAATAATTCACAGCGCCTTCAGAAAGTATCCACACCCCTTGACTTTTTCCAAATCTTGTTGTGTTGCAGACTGAATTTAAAATGTATTTAGATGTTTTGTCACTGACCTACACACAATATCCCATAATGTGGAATTATGTTTTTCAAATTTTGTACAAATCAATTAAAAATGAAAAGCTGAAATGTCTTGAGTCAATAAGTATTCAACCCGTGTGTTATGGCAAGCCTAAATAAGTTCAGGAGTACAAATGTGCTTAATAAGTCACATAATGAGTGGTATAATAATAATGTTTAACATGATTTTTGTATGACCACCTCCTCTCTGTAGCCCACACATACAATGATCTGTAAGATCCTTCAATCGAGCAGGGAATTTCTAACACAGATTCAATCACAAAGACCAGGGAGGTTTTCCAATGCCTTGCAAAGAAGGGCACCTATTGGCAGATGGGTAAAAATATAAAAAGCAGACGTTGATTAAGAACAAATTCTTGCCTCCCGGGTGGCGCAGTGGTCTAGGGCACTGCATCGCAGTGCTAACTGCGCCACCAGAGTCTCTGGGTTCGCGCCCAGGCTCTGTCGCAGCCGGCCGCGACCGGGAGGTCCGTGGGGCGACGCACAATTGGCATAGCGTCGTCGGGGGTAGGGAGGGTTTGGCCAGTAGGGATATCCTTGTCTCATCGCGCTCCAGCGACTCCTGTGGCGGGCCGGGCGCAGTGCGTGCCAACCAAGGGGGGCCAGGTACACGGTGTTTCCTCCGACACATTGGTGTGGCTGGCTTCCGGGTTGGAGGCGCGCTGTGTTAAGAAGCAGTACGGCTGGTTGGGTTGTGCTTCGGAGGACGCATGGCTTTCGACCTTCGTCTCTCCCGTGCCCGTACGGGATTTGTAGCGATGAGACAAGGTAGTAATTACTAGCGATTGGATACCACGAAAAAAATGGGGATAAAATGGGATAAAATTTAAAAGAAAAAAAAAAGAAAAAAAAAGAACAAATTCTTATTTACAATGACGGCCTACACCAGCCAAGCCCTCCCTTAACCCGGACCACACTGGGCCAATTGTGCACCGCCCTATGGGACTCCCGGTCACAACCGGTTGTGATACAGCCTGGAATCAAACCAGGGTCTAATAGTGATGGCTCTAGCACTGACATGCAGTGCCTTAGACCTCTGCTCCACCCTTTGAGCATGGTGACGTTATGAATTACACTTTGGATGGTGTATCAATACACCCAGTCACTTAAAAAATACATGTGTCCTTATTGATGATTTCACCTTTGATGCCAATGGTGACTTTAAAACAGTTAGAGAGTTTAATGGTTGTGATAGGAGAAAACTGAGGATGGATCAACAACATTGTAGTTACTCAACAATACTAACCTAATTGACAGAATGAAAAGAAGGAAGCCTGTACAGAATAAAAATATTCCAAAACATGCATCCTGTTTGCAAAAAGGCACTGAAATTGGCCATGAAATTAACTTTATGTTCTGAATACAAAGTGTTTGGGGCAAATCCATCACGACACATCACTGAGTACCACTATTCATATTTTCAAGCATGGTGGTGTTTGCATCATGTTATGTGTATGCTTGTCTTCGGCATGTACTTGAACGATTTTACTATAAAATGAAATGGAATAGAGCTAAGCACAGGCGAAATCCTAAAGGAAAACTCTGTTCTGCTTTCCAACAGACACTGGGAGACAAATTCACCTTTCAACAGGACAATAATCTAAAACACAAGGCCAAATATACACGGGAGTTGCTTACCAAGACAACATCGGATGCTCCTGAGTGGCCTAGTAACAGTTTTGACTTAAATCGGCTAGAAAATATTTGGCAAGACTTGAAAATGGCATTCTAGCAATGATCAACAACCAACTTGACAGAGCTTGAAGAATTATTTAAAGAAGAATGTGAAAATATTGTATAATCCAGGTGTGCAACGCTCTTACAGGCTTACCTAGACTCACAGCTGTAATCGCGGTCAAAGGTGAATTTGGTATTTTGTGTAGATCGTTGACAAAAAAATGACAATTAAATCTATTTCATTCATACCACTTTATAACACAACAAAATGTGGAAAAAGTCATGTGTGAATACTTCCTGACAGCACTGTATATAAACACTCAATAACTGACAGGGGGCGCAGTTTCGAAGCAACTAATGAAAAAAATATTCGGAAAGCTATAAAAATGCATTTATTAATGTCTACATTTGTTTTTGCCATGTTTACGCTATTACAGACACCTAATGCATACTTTTAAATTACAAATAAATATACAAATAAATACAACAATTATATGTAAATGTTTTCCTTAAAGTATGTCTTTTTTAAAGTTCTAATGTAACTGCCCCCACTACAACAACAAAATAGGTTATATAAAAACGTGCCTATAATATCAAAAAAGCACTTCAGTTCCATGGTGTTGATGCTCTTAAATTGTCACGGGTGTGGCTGGAATGCAACAACCCTTTTTCGAGAGAGAGTGAGAGTGAGAGAGAGAGAGAGAGAGAGAGAGAGAGAAAGAGAGAGAGAGAGAGAGAGAGACTGAGAGAGAGAGAGAGAGAGAGAGAAAGAGAGAGAGAGAGAGAGAGAGAGAGAGAGAGAGAGAGAGAGAGAGAGAGAAAGAGAGAGAGAGAGAGCACAACACTTACACAATATTGAAATGTTGCCATAGAAACCAGGGAATTTTGTCTGTGTATGGTTATGTTGTATGTGTTTTATGTATACGTGTGTGTACGCGCGTGTCTGCGCAAGCGTGCGTGCCTGTGTGGGTGTTAGCAGTGCGAAGTGGTAACCCTGGTTACCACTTAATTGGTAACCAATTAATTAGCACGACAGCGCCCATTGTCATGCATACCACCGTTTCCAAACGCAACGAACACAGGGAGGGGTTCTGACTCTGCTGTGGGTAACATGGTTGACTTCATTGCTCAGCAGCCAGTCATGAGACTATGTCTCACAGACACTAACCAACTCCCTGACATGCCCTGACATGGTCTCTGTGCCAGGGACAGTAATGGCATTACAACAGACAGATACCTCCACTGTGTCAGAGCTGGGCTTGGTTCCCTGCGCAGATAGGGTGAAAAGTCTGTGTCATTACATTGAGTCTGTAACGCTTCATAAGAGGGCCCAGTCTAACAGTTTCCTGGTAACTGTGATGAACATAATCAACTCTGTTGATCCATCTCTCAAAGTAAAAGTTATGTCATCGTTATTTCATTGTTATGACAGTGTTAACCCTCCCATAGAAAAAATATTATTGGAGATGTTCATTTTAATACCTGAATGAAATCTATAGCTAAAAAATATAAACAATGTTGAAAGATTTTTATAATCTCTTAATCATTTTCACCATAAAAATGCACCTTTATAACAAAAGCATTACATGCATAATCGTATTTGCGGTCACTTTTGATAATGATGTTTTCCACTAATGGAACATTCGCACTTATAGCCTACTACCATGTGCGCATTGCTGTGCTTATAATGCGAAGAAATAGCCTTATAGTTTATCAACATTTTAAGGTAAATGTTCTAATCTGTTGCGTTCAGCCACATTGCGAAAAAAAGTTTTTTTGATGCTAGTGGTTGTATTCATTTGGGATCTAGTGCATCCCACAACTGTCCAAGACTATGTTTGGAATATTTATTTGTCGCACAGAATAGAATAGGTTGACTTTTGTACTATGTGGGATAGTAGATTGACATAGACTAGTGCTTTTGCTGTTTGTTTGGCCTACTCATCTTGCTGGCTGATGAAAAGTCAATGTGAGCAGTTCTTCCAATATCTTCAATATTCACAGTTAGGTCCCCAATGTGTCTGGCTTCACTTGTAACCTGTGAGAAAGACCCGATCCTGTGATGGAGAGCCAGGTGGGTGAGAGGTGCTTAGGAGTGCGCAGCACTCAGGGAGAAGGGCTCAACGCAGCACTCCGGGACAAGGGCACAACGGCCACTGGCCGCTAAAGGCATGGATTCTTTTATGGTGCATTACAGCCACAAAAGGGATGTCGGCGTGAAATTCGAGGCATTATCAAGAGCTTGTCAAATTGTAAATGAGAGACTAATGAAGTGTGTTCCGCCTGCGCAAAACACAAAGCAGAGCTCATGCCTTTCAGGCGACTTTTTTCAAATCATCATTAGAATCTCATCATGCAGCCTTACAATGTATTAAACATCAAAACATAGCCCAACGTTTGTAGAGCAACTAAAGTTACATTAATAACTCTAAATTAAACATATAGGAGTACCTATTTATTTTTTAACCACTTTATTACAGAATAGCCGCATGTGCGCACTTCCTCAAATTGTTTGAAGAAAATATTTATATTTTATTCAGCTTTGTTCAGTTGTATTCTTCATACTATGAAATAATTTAAAATAATGCCACAGAATTCTACCCAAATATTTTGTGCCCGCCACAGCCCTACTCTGTGACGCTAATATTTGTTTATATGTGTGTCCGCGGTAACAACAGCAAAACAACAAATCCTTACCTCTGTTAGCTACCTGGGATGTATCCTTGGTGGAAGCTTGGGAGGTGTGAGCATGGCCAATAAAGTGCTAGGGAAGGTTAATGCCAGGACCAAGTTTTTGGCTAGAAAGCCCAAGCTGCTTGATAAGGACTCCATGAAAGTGCTAGCCACTGCCCTCATTCAATGCCATTTTGACCATGCTAGTACTTCCTGGTTTGGGGGCTTATCTAAATTTATGAAGGGGAAGCTGCAGATAGCCCAGAATAAGTTGATCAGGGTAGTATTGAAGGTGAGTCCACGTACTCATATAGGCAGGAGCTGCTTTCAGGAACTAAACTGGCTGCCTGTTGAGGCTAACGTGTCCCAGATTCGACTAGGTTTGGTTTACAGGAGTATTTATGGTTCTGCCTGTTGAGGCTAGGCTGTCCCAGATTAGACTAGGTTTGGTTTACAGGAGTATTTATGGTTCTGCACCCAGATATCTAACTGATTACTTTCCCCATGTTAGGGATGCACACAATCACAGCACCAGATCAGGTGTTGCTGATGTGTGCTTATACAGGTTCAGGAGTAATGCTGGGAAAGGTACTTTCTTGTATACTGGAGAACTCAAAATGGAATAAGTATGCCCAGAATGAGTCTGCCCATAAAAACGAGGTCCTCTCTGGGCAGCTTTAAAAAATAAAGTAAAAATATGTTTGATGTCTTCTGTGCCCATATGAATATGATGTAACTGCAATGATGAGATAGATGTTCTTCTTCTTTGTTTTTATGTTTTATTATCAAGTGCCTAACCCTAACTGGAAATGCCAGTGTCGCACTTCCGCATCTGCGGTGAAAGGTGGCGGAGCTAGAGCGGTGTTTGTCAGACCGGGAGACATCCCGAAAATAGGTCTTCCCATGAAAACGTCTGTAGCATCCAAACTATCATGACCACTCTATGGAAAGGGGAGACACTCACAAACACGATGGTGTTTGACTATGACCCCCATAAGTGTCAGGAGACTTGTTTGAAGTCAGTACCGTTGATGTGCCAATCTCTGTTTGGTAGCGTCCGAACCGTTTTGGCTACAAACTAATGGGACCCCATTGTGGAAAGGGGATATTCTCACAAACACGAATGGTGTTCTCCGTTTTGCTCTACATCCCCCACAAGTTTCACGGGACTCGTCTGAAGGTAACCGGTACAGGTTTTAAAAAACGAATGGAAGTATGAAGGTAGTTTTGTGCCTACCCAAAAAAAGGGGTTAAATATGTGTAAAAAAACGACCAAAATGTTTCCTTTTTTTATTTTTATTTTTAAAAATATCTCTTAGATTTAGGAAAGACACTTCAAAATCTTGTTTCTTATGATACATTTTTTGACTGCCTTTTTTGTAGTTTATGAATATGTGGTATTGGCCATATACCACGTCCCCTCAGGCCTTATTGCTTAAGTAGACCATCCTTTTCTATGAAAAATAGTAAATGGTATGAGATGGTAATCATACATTTTATAGGATCAAGTGCTAAAGCAGGAAGGTGTGAAAAACGACATTTGATAGTGTTTGGAATTGTTAACATGCTCCATGCTGTATATTGTAATGCTGATTTAAAATGTTTATAATACAGCATTAATGAAATCAAATCAAGTCCATCAAAAGTACTCAGAACCAAGCAGGTAGTTATTGTATTACAAACCAAGCATAGATAGTAAGGCCTATTGTATACTGTCTGCAATACTATACTTGTCTGACAAAGCCCTCCTAAAGTATGATTGGGCCTCTCTGCAAAAACACATCCAGTAATATTGAAAATAATTTCAAATATGAAACAGAGAAGAGATGTTCAAAGTGAAAAAGTCACTGAAGTACTGTACAGTGTACAAAATAAGTGACTGAAATTGCTGAAAATGTCCTTTTTAAATGTCCAGAAAATTGAGAAAAACTATATATTGTAATGAAACAGGCAGGGAGCAGGTCTCGAACCCTTGACCTCCTAGCCCGAGGTCCGGCGCGCTATCGACTGTGCCGCAAAAGCATGCTCGAGCGGCAGAGTCGATTTCCGCGCTTATAAACCCAGGGTCGTTACACTACTCCCTCCTTTCAAAGAGCGCGTCCTCGCGCTAGCTTGCGACTTTACGTCTTACAGGAACGCGCTCACCGGCCAAGCACACGCACTGTCGTGGATGCGAGGTCCGATCCCACTTCTGACACCAATGTAATGAAACAGGCAGGGAGCAGGTCTCGAACCCTCGACCTCCTAGCCCGAGGTCCGGCGCGCTATCGACTGTGCCGCAAAAGCATGCTCGAGCGGCAGAGTCGATTTCCGCGCTTATAAACCCAGGGTCGTTACAATATATATATTGCCAGCTGTATTTTATCGGGAAAATATTCAGTGTACACAAGACTGAAAACAGTAAATGCATTTTGAAAATGTAGTTGCCTTTTCAAAACATCAAATAAATCAGAAGAACGTAACTGCCTGCATAATGAATAAAAAACATACATGGATATCTCTAGAGTCAAGCTGACTAGAGGTATGCCTTGAAAGAAATCCCACTTAATCATTTGATTAACGCCTTTGCGGCCACTAAACTATCAAAATTGGAAAATCAACTATCAAAAGGTGACAAATGATGGTAAATGACTCACCTTTTATGCATGTGTCACCAATCATTTTCATACACATCAAATCAAATACTTGTTCATGATCAAAAATGAAATGTGAAATGTGCACGTTGTGCAGGAATCTTTCCATGTAGTCGGTCTGCTCTTACACGGTAGGTTTGTAGACTTTGCACTGGCAAGCGGAAAAAGAATCCCCAGCAGACATCAGGAGAAGGGAATTCAGTAGGAGAACACAACTGATGTGAATGGACAGGCCTCACACTACACCAAAGCAAAGCTCTGTAATGGATGCTCACAACGTTGGAGATGATGCGTTAAAAAAAGCATTTTCAAATAGACGGTCCCTATTGCTTAGCTCTTTCCTTATATTATGCATGATTTGGAACGGATGGAGGCGTTTACAATTTTGTGCGCTTATATTTGCTGATTGCTGGAAACAGTTCACTTCTCTTAATGAAAGCAATGTGTTACAGTAAAGAACATTGCAGAAGTTTTTTTTGTCCTAAGATCAAGTTTATTTGCACATGGACAGAGTTAGTGGGCATTAACGCAGTACTATGTGTGCACCACAGAATGAACACAGCTCATCGTCGTCGTCGTCATCATCATCATCATCATCATCATGAAACAGGTGCAAATAATGAATTGTATGTATTTAGCACATGCTGGGTGTTATATGCTGTATGCTGATGTCATGGTATTGTGTCTACGGTGACGTAGGTGAGGGTGACATCATGGAGGACGTTGATGCGATCGATCTGGTTGAGTTCTCTGACGCGGTGTTTAAACTCAAACAGCTGAGCTCCGTTCACAGCCACCTTGAACTCCTCAAACGTAACCAGGATCTTCATCTGAAACACAGGTGGAGAAAGGGAGAGAGGAGTTAAATATAGTGTCATTTAGCCGCAGACATTATCGAAAGTGGAACTCAGTTGATTTGTTCGTCAGTACAGTACAGACTACAAGAGCACTGCCTCCGTGGAAGTTCCCACTGACCTCGAAGGACTGTCCTGCCATGAAGGGGAAGCCTCCCTGTGTGTGCCTCTCCTCCTTCCCCCAGTGCTCTCCCACCATGGTGTTCCTCACCACTGCCTGCTTACCCCCGTCGTTGAACCGAGGGTTGAGGTGGAAGGCGATGTCATTACCTCGCACGAAGTTCACTGTGAACCTGGAGGGGGATATGATAAATTAAAACAGTTTAATTGATCAGATTGATAAAAGCATGGGCCAAGACATTAGATAGTGAAAACAAGCCCCAGTCATCAGGTTGATAGGCCCACTCTTCCAGGACAGTCAACAGTACAGATTGACTTATTCCATCAGTTGTGTTCAAATAGCATACTGGTATGTTGTGTACATCTAGTCAGGGATCTTATTAATCCTAGTAAACAACAAAGACCATAGTAGACTATGGAAGTTGATGAACTCACTGCTTAGCATTTGGTTTGACCCGGCCCATGATGGTGATCATCATCTTGTCGTAGATGCCTCTTTGTAGGTTCTGGTTGTAGGGAACGCTCTATACACCAACACAACACACTGACATTTAGGATATGGCTCTGTCTTCACACCAACATAATGTCTTTGCCAGTTCCCTCCCTCCCTCCATCCCCCTCTCTCTCCTTCCCTCCACTAAAGCTACATTACAGCTTCTCTAGATCCTACTTCTTGTCTCTCACCAGATGTCCAGCTGGCGTTGGAGTCCACTGTGGAGCAGGTGTAAAGCCACCTGGATTCTGACCAGGCCAACCAGACTGACCAGGGCTGAAAGGCCATCCAGACCCTGGGTTAACGCCTGGGATAAGGCCTTGGGTAACCGGCCACCTTGGGGCACTAGGCTGGCTGGGGACTTGGGAAGAAGCCGGGGCTGAAGCTGTAGGTTGAAAAGGCTGGGGTGCAGGCTGAGGTTGGGGCTGTGGTTGGGGAGGCTGGGGCTGGAATTGGGGAGGCTGGGGTCCAGGCCAGCATGGCTTGCAGGGATGGGATGGGGCTGGTTGGGGTGGTTGTGGTTGGGGACCAGGCCAGTTTTGGGCTGAAGCTGGGGCTGGTTGGGATGGTTGTGGCCCAGGCCAGCAGGGGGTGTTGGGTTTCCCAGGCCAGCAAGATGGGGGCTGGGTGGGTTGTTGGCCGGGCCAGGCAGGACCCCCTGTTTGGTTCTGGCTGGGCCAGATGCTGTTGCTTCCCTGGAGGGTAGAACCAGAGGACGGACAGCCACACAGAGCATCAGAGAGCTGGTGGAAGAAGAAAGGTACACACATACACAGTCAGAGACACACACACATGCAGACATGCACGCTAAAACCCTCACACACACACACACACACACACACACACACACACACACACACACACACACACACACACACATACACAGTCAGAGACACAAACACACATGCAGACATGCACGCTAAAACCCTCATGCACACACACACACACACACACACACACACACACACACACACACACACACTCATGCACGCATACAGTGAGCACAGATAGAGAGGCCTATTCAGACATGACATTCAAGAATTCAAGAAATATCTCAGAATACTTGAATAACAACGGTTGAATACTTCAAGAACACTGAGACAGTGAGAGCTGTGTTCTCAGTCGTTAGTTGTCAGTGTAGAGGTTGGAGGAGGTGAGGTACTTACTTCCATAGTATCTGTAAGTAAAGAGAGAACAGCATCACTACCAGTTTTCCTCTCCATCAGCATTATTAAGCATTATTCAAATCAAAGTTTATTTGTCACTGCGTCAAATACAACAGGTGTAGTAGGCCTTACAGTGAAATGCTTACTTACAGGCTCTAACCAACAGTGCAAAAAAGGTATTAGGTGAACAATAGGTAAGTAAAGACATAAAAACAACAGTAAAAAGACAGTGAAAAATAACAGTAGCGAGGCTATATACGGTAGCGTGGCTATATACAGGCACCGGTTAGTCGGGCTGATTGAGGTAGTATGTACATGTGGGTAAGGCTATAATTGAACATAATCACTAGGAACTCACCACTGTCGGATAACCAGTCATTAAGTTCCAATAAAGCATTGATATGACAAAACTCCCACTTGAGATCGTACACAATTCCCACATTTTCAAACCTGATCAATAATTGACATTAGAGGGACAGCTATTCTATATATATATGACCACTAGATGGCCCCAGTCACTAGTCCCTGAAGTACCAACTGACAACAAAAATGTGCAGGCGTTGTGGAAACACTCCTTAGTAAATTCAAATAGGCGCATAAACTCATTGCCTCGGGTATATTGAAGACCAAGTCCCACACTACTCATACACTGAGTATGAAGTCAATTGTAACACTTGGAGCAAATCCTCATTTGGCACATGATGCACCATAAAGTCCTCAGTGAAGAATGTATATGAAACAGTGGAAATGTTGTCTGTAATTTTCAATTTTCAATATTTTAATCTAACCTTTATTTCACCAGGAAAGTTAAGAACAAATTCTTATTTACAATGACGGCCTACCCCGGCCAAACCCGGACGACGCTGGGCCAATTGTGCGCCGCACTATGGGACTCCCAATCACGGCCGGATGTGATGCAGCCTGGATTCGAACCAGGCACTGCAGTGACGCCTCTTGCACTGAGATGCAGTGTCTTAGACTGTAATCATCCTGCACCAGTCTCACAAGCCTGCTGTTATCCCACCCTCTTAGCACAGCAGATTCCACAGATAGCTACCCACCAATTACATCATAACCTGATTACCTGCCCTCAGACTAGTCTTGTATTTGCTGTGCATTGTCTCTGTCTTATAGACTATAACATGACCGCAATTATGATATGGAAGCGTAGTATAAGATAGGCTCCCATCCCATAATAGGCCTCCAAACCGTAACTGCAGTCATGCCCAAATAAGTTGATTACCTTTTCTCAGCAGCTACTATAAGAAGCAACAAATCAGTCTTTGGCTCTGTATATTTCTTCGTCAAGTTTAAATGTAAACGTTATCGCCAACTTTTTGGGGGGGACAAGCCCATCACAGAGGTCAGCCATCACCTCTACTGTATGTCTCATCAAATAGGATTTCGCACAGCTTGAGCTTGAATAAGTAAATCAAATCAAATAAATGTTCATTTAAAATTGCATCACACTTCATACTAAATCGATGAAATAAGGTAAGAGCTCCCTGGTCAGATGTCACCAATGGGACAATACAGCTTTTCTGGATCTCAGTCTCAAAGATGACTAACCTGGATAGTCAGTCAAATCTTAGTTACCTGTTATTCACTGCGCTCCTCAGGTGTAACACGGTAGAACCAGGTTGTTGCTGTGTTGTTGAGGTGACAGCTAGACAGCTATAGCAGGAATCCACACATATTTATGACCTCCTTTATACCTCCCCTTTTTCATTGGGTCACTCCTTCATTCCCAACTTTTCTGGGAGAAACACACCCAGGGGGAAAGATTCCCGGTCACAACTTTCACCTTATCAAAATACGGTGCACAAGATCAAGAGTAGATCTATGCATTTCTTTATGATGAAGTAGGCTGTCTTAGCCCTGTGAAACCCCCCGGTTGTAAAAATGCAACAGGTCCTAAACTCATGTCAAACACCACGTAGTAATTGTCCATAGACTAAGATGTATATTTCAGTAGCATTTGTTGTGTGTCCTGTCTTCTCTAAGACGTGGTGTGTATGTATACATTTTTCTCTTGACAAACAAATATTCCAGAGGAAGATGTACTTTTGTAAAGTGCTGCAAAAACAGATTAGCAAAAAATGCTTGGGTCTCGTGAAAATCCATAAATCGGAGGTAGGATATAAGGCATGACTGGTGACTAGTTTTGGAAATGTGCTTTCGCTAAATAATGTGGTAGTGCAGTGGACTGACGCACTTTTGTCGAACTGTGTGTTTATTAATGCATTTAAATTGACATAATTTAACTAATGATGGGGTGGCTGGAATGAAACAATCAACAGAGACACCAGAACACATTTAGAGAGAGAGGGGGAGAGTTCAAACAACACATGACACAAGGTTTTTTGGAATTTCCTCTTAATGTGTTTGAGCCAGCCAGTTGTGTTGTGACAAGGTAGTGGTAGTATAAAGAAGATAGCCCTATTTGGTAAAAGACCAAGTCCATATTATGGCAAGAACAGCTCAAATAAGCGAAGAGAAATGACAGTCCATCATTACTTTAAGACATGAAGGTCAGTCATGTCTCTTCAAGTGCAGTCGCAAAAAACATCAAGCGCTATGATGAAAGTGGCTCTCATGAGGACCGCCACAGGAAAGGAATCTCACAAACACACTGATGGGCTCTGAGTCTGCTGTGGGTAACATGGTTGACTTCATTGCTCAGCAGCCAGTCATGAGACTATGTCTCACAGACACTAACCAACTCCCTTACATGGTCTCTGTGCCAGGGACAGTAATAGCATTACAACAGACAGATACCTCCACTGTGTTGCAAACCTGAGAGGAGCTTTAGAGTGAAGTCAGGCCTCTGGTTGGTTCCCTGTGCTGGTGGAAAGTATGTCTCACTGCATTGAGTCTGTGTCTGCATCCAAATTCCCTTTATAGTCCACTACTTTTGACCAGGGCCCACAGGGAATAGGGTGCCATTTGGGACACGCCCTGTATCTCAACAGAAGAGGGGCCAGTCTAACAGCTGGTAACGGTGATGAACATAATCAACTCTGTTGATGTAGCTCTCAAAGGAAAAGTTATGTCCTCGTTATGACAGTGTTATGACAGTGTTATGAAGCCCGTATGACATATTGTTAGAGTAAAGTGTAGCCTAACCCTCCCAGAGAGCAGTAAAAGCTGGAGGAAATTGATAACTGAAGCATAAACAATGTCAAAGGAATTTTATAATCTCCCAGATGAATATTCATCCCTGTTGTCAACCTTAATCCCTCTCTCCATCCATGATCAGATTATGATCCCTGTAATCGCTCTGTAGGTATGTATAAAGTCAGCCAGTATTAGAACTGGTCATGCTGTCTTGCCACTCGTATGTAGTCACACCCAACAATGACCATAGGCCTTGTCGAGACATCACAAACAGATCTGGAATCAGGCTAATGGAAATCCCCTGCACCTAACCTCTGGCAACTAAAATGTCCCTTTCTAATTACATTCCTAATTCCTGTAGGTAGTATGGCGCTGAGGTGGAGAGTCATGGTCAAACGAACTCTGTGATAAACAGATCAATGGTGTCCATGGTAACAACAACACAACAAACAAACATTTCCAACATGGCACACTCACTGTGTCAGTTGTCTTTGATTAGACTAGCTGTGATTTCGGTTGAGAAATGTAGGACATTTAAATGGGGTATGAGTAGACAGACTGGGAATTGGAAGAGCCATGGACTTGGTCTTTCTAGCTGTATTGTTTTTATTTCTATGGCTACCTCAACTCCTATGTATGCTGTTTTACCTGTGCTTTGATCAGTAGACAGAAGTCATTCTGTTATAGTCACTCTATTGACACGGTTCTGCAAGCCCCTGGAATCCTGACTGACTGCATAGTGAGCCCGTGGCAAACTGGGTCAATACATTCAAGCATGGAATGGATAACTCACATCCGCTTAGGCGATCTTCATGAATTAAGCAATAGCAACGTTTCTGCATGGAAAAGAGCTTGTAGTACATCCACTAAACCACTTGATGACACTGGCACATTCACAGCATATACTGGAGTTGCGTTTTGGGTTTAAGTTGCCCTTAGGCACAGATCTAGGATCAGCTTACCCAGCTCACTCCTTGGTGTTACGTTGCCCACATTACTGTCTATTTCCATGTACATTGGACTGATATGACTCACGACTCAGAGTCAGGATATCATTGGAACACGTGGACAACCATTACACAGCTTGCCTTTCAATGGTTGGATAATACAGTAGAACAAAGTTGAATACACTTCATGTCAACCTGCGTCTGGCAGGCTATGTTCCATCCTCTCAAGTGTAATCATCGGCCGTCAAGGCTCAACATGATAACATATAGACACACACACACACGACACACACATCCAGTGTGGCTGCGTGAACGCAAGAGAACACCCCGCAGGAGGACCTCAACTCGCCAGCTGTGACCCACAATGCCGTGCATTGGGTGGCTGAGGGTTGCAGGGCATTTGAGGGCCACAGGCATTGTGTGTGTGTGCTAAGTGTAGCATCTGATGTTGCCATGATGACTCACTTTCCCATGAGCCCCTGGACTGGGACTCAAACTGTGAGCAGTGAAACTTGAAGTAAGACTTTGTACAATACAGAACCATCTGGTTCATCACAGTTACATTCTGGAGTCAGAGAAAGCTTCTGATGCCATAAACAGAAGGGTTGTGATGTCATAATGAGAAGGGATGTGAGGTCATGGTATCATAACGGGAAGGGTTGTGATGTTATGATGAGAAGGGTTGCGATATCATAACGAGGAGAGTTGTGATGTCACGATAAGAAGGGTTACAGTGCATTCAAAAAGTATTCAGACCCCTTCCCTTTTTAAACATTTTGATATGATACAGCCTTATTCTACAATGGTGTCACGTGTGCTCCCTCTTCGGCCTCTAGGTCACCAGGCTGCTCGTTAGGGCGCACCTGTCACCAGCATTAGGCGCATAATGACATTCACCTGGACTCCATCACCTCCTTGTTTACCTGCCCTATATATGTCACTCCCTTTGGTTCCTTCCCCAGTCGTCATTGTTTCTGTTTCATGTCAGTGCGCTGTTTGTGTTACGTGTTGGTTTCATTTATTAATTAAATGTTTTCACTCCCTGAACTTGCTTCCCGACTCTCAGCGTACATCGTTACAAATGGTTTAATTAAAATAATATCTTCCTCAATCTTCACAAAATACCCCATAATGACAAGGGTATTTAGAAATGTTTGCTAATTTATTAAAAACAGAAAACATTTCTGCAGCGTTGAAGGTCCCCAAGAACACAGTGGCCTCCATCATTTTTTAAATGGAAGAAGTTTGGAACCATCAACGCATCCTAGCACTGGCCTCCAGGCCAAACTGAGCAATCGGTGGGGAAGTACCTTGTTCAGGGAGGTGACCAAGAACCCGATGGCCACTCTGACAGAGCTCCATAGTTCCTCTGTGGAGATGGGAGAACCTTCCAGAAAGACAACCATCTCTGCAGCATTCCACCAACCAGGCCTTTATGGTAGAGTGGCCAGACGGAAGCCACTCCTTAGTAAAAGGCAACTAAAGGACTCTCAGACCATGAGAAACAAGATTATCTTGTCTGATGAAACCAATATTGAAATATTTGGCCTGAATGCCAAGTGTCACATCTGGAGGAAACCTGGCATCATCCCGTAGGTGAAGCATGGTGGTCACAGCTTCATGCTGTGGGGATGTTTTTCAGTGGCATGGACTGGGAGACTAGTCAGGATCGAGGGAAAAATTAACAGAACAAAGTACAAGGAGATCCTTGATGAAAACCTGCTCCAGAGCACTCAGGACCTCAGACTGGGACGAAGGTTTACCTTCCAACAGGACAACAACCCCAAGCACACAGCCAAGACAATGCAGGAGTGGCTTTGGGACAAGTCTCTGAGTGGCCCAGCCAGAGACCGGACTTGAACCCGATCGAACATCTCTAGAGACCTGAAAATAGCTGTGCAGCGACGCTCCCCATTCAACCTGACAGAGCTTGAGAGGATCTACAGAGAAAAATGGGAGAATCTCCCCAAATACAGATGTGCCAAGCTTGTAGCATCACACCCAAGAAGACTCAAGGCTGTAATCGCTGCCAAAGGTGCTTTGACTTACCAAATCACAGAACAGATTGAATGGTACACATCCTGCTTTTACTCCCTGCTTGTACTTCCTATGGGTACACTCAAAATGACTGCCAGTCCATCCATTATGCCACCCGAATGGGGAGGCCCGTTCTATAGTCTCAGTTGGTATTAGATAGAACGTCGCAGCCCCACCCACCTGTGGGGAAAACAATTCACATTTGTAGCCTGCTGGAGGTCATTTTGCAGGGCTCTGGCAGTGCTCCTCCTTGCACAAAGGCGGAGGTAGCGGTCCTGCTGCTGGGTTGTTGCCCTCCTACGGACTCCTCCACGTCTCCTGATGTACTGGCCTGTCTCCTGGTAGCGCCGCCATGCTCTGGACACTACGCTGACAGACACAGCAAACCTTCTTGCCACAGCTCGCATTGATGTGCCATCCTGGATGAGCTGCACTACCTGAGCCACTTGTGTGGGTTGTAGACTCCGTCTCATGCTACCACTAGAGTGAAAGCACCGTCAGCATTCAAAAGTGAACAAAACATCAGCCAGGAAGCATAGGAACTGAGAAGTGGTCTGTGGTCACCACCTGCAGAATCACTCTTTTATTGGGGGTGTCTTGCTAATTGCCTATAATTTCCACCTTTTGTCTATTCCATTTGCACAACAGCATGTGCAATTTATTGTCAATCAGTGTGGCTTCCTAAGTGGACAGTTTGATTTCACAGAAGTGTGATTGACTTGGAGTTACATTGTGTTGTTTAAGTGTTCCCTTTATTTTTTTGAGCAGTGTATATTTTTGTGATATTTCTGACATTATTAGCTCAGAACATCTTTGGCATTATTACATACAGCCGGAAATAACTTTTGGATATTAGAGTGACGGTAACTCACCAGCATTTAGACCAGAAATAAGACTTTCCTGAATTACTTGGACATTGGGTCCCCACATTTCCCACTGTCCCATGGCGAATAGCCTGAAGCCACAGGGCTCTTCTTGCAGGCTCTATTTCCCTACGTGGGAGCATTACAAACTTTAGGCTGGGATTTTTGACCTGGGTACATACAGTATACATTAATTGAACAACAAAGCAGCTTTTCAGCGTATTTAGTTATTTCTTAAAATCAACAACGAAGTTAGCCCCGTGGGGGTCAATGGGAAAGAATGTTTGCTCTCCCCAATTTGTGGGCGTGGTCGAGGGGAATTATTTCTTATGACGTGAATATGGACTCGGAGTATGGATTCTATTACTATCAGTTGTTCTGATAACAAAATGAAAAGGTTTCTGATGTCACAATGATAAGGTTTCTGATATCATAATGATAAAGCTTCTGATGTCATAATGAGAAGGGTTCCCATGTCATAATGATAAGGGATCTCATGTCAATGAGAATAGTGTCATTATCAGAACAGGTCTGATGTCACAATGAGAATGATGACACAAAGCCAGGCATGATGACCCATAGATGGTCGTAAGCTGTGACTGAGTGATATTGAGCTCAAGCAGCTGAAAGAGGAGAGGCTCTATTCCTGTCCTTCTCTGCCTCAGCACACATCACCAACCTCATCAGCCCCAACCCCTCAAAGCCTCTCAAGCCACCATCGCTCCCTATTTCCCCCCAGCTCTCTATCCTTCTCACCCTCCTCAAGCCCCCGGCCACCCTGCTGGGTGTACCTGGAGGTAAGAAGACACAACAAGATCTCACGGTCTCACTTCAGTATTCAACGTTTGTCCAGGGTAGGATAAACGTCTATGGATGGCGTGAAAGTACACTGTAACAAAAAACTAATTTATATGGTTATTTTGGGTATTGTCAACAGTAAAATACTGTGAAACATTTTACTGCAGCATACTGTAAAGTATGGTGCATTGTGGCAAAAGTTTGTGGGCGTGGAAATAATTGTGGTATTTTGAATGGCACTATAATTCCACCACGCAGAATACAGTACCCGTATTGTATTTTTAGAGTACCAAAAACCTTTTGACCACTAGAGGGTGGATGGTATTTTTGGTAGAGGCTCATTAACATATTTTGAGGCATGCCTTGTAAAGAGGCTATATTTGTTGCACCCGTGAGTGAGAATGCTGTACCTATTTATCTCCTATGTAGCAGTAGTGCTCCATCAATTTAAAACATATTGGGGATACATTTGAGTGGCAGCAAGTCTTGAACCTTAAATGATTGAGTATTTGCCTGTCTGTTTTGCCCAGTAGTCGCTGCTAGTTTGGAAGCCTTTGTAAGTGATTTAAAACACCAAATATTTATTCATATGCTGTAATGTGTAAACACATGACCTAACAGCCAACCTGCTTGCACCAATCCCTTGTGAATACTGTAAAATACATCACCCCTCAATGATTTTGATTCTTCCATCCATTCATTCATTTATTCATCACGATTACGGTAGCATTAACCTTTTACAGCATAATATAATCACTTTTTACGGTATTGTACTGTGCTTCATTACACAGTACTTTGCTTTGATACTGTATTTATATTACGAAATATTGAAATAGAGAAATGTACTTGCCATGAACTGCATTTAAGCTAATGTCAAATTCACATCAACTCCTTGACAGTGTAGGCAAGGGTTAAGATAGAAAAGACTTGACGGTTAAGCACAAACAACTTGACTGTTAAGTTTAGGCATTGATTATGACTTGTTAAGGTAAAGGGTTAAGGTTTGGGATAAGGAGAAAAATGAAACAAGTGCCTAGCACTGGGTTCAAACTTGCAATCCTTGGATCTGAAGCACATGGTTTAAGCACTTTGTCTATCCCCATCCACAATGTCCTAGCAAGCATTGAGCCTAATTGAGCGTAATATGTGCTCACGTTGCCCCTAATGGACGGTATTGAAGGCATCTCCCGATGTCTGATGCTCTATCTTATCATATCCCAATCCTATTCTTTCCTATCCTATCCCATAGTGTGAGGGTTACACGTTTGTGGTGTAGAGACGTTGTTGTGTTGTGTTCTCGATGGTGGTGACCTTGTTATGGCCAGCCAGAGGACGGAGAGCCACGGCCCTGCGTGATCATGGGATATTGTTTAGCAGGGCAGAATAAAACAGCCTCCCCAAATATCAAGGCTCAGAACAATGTCCTTGGTCCATCTTGCCACTGTATGGTCTGTATGGGTGTGTGTGTGCGTGCAAGTGTTTAGTGTACCTAAATGGCCATTAAAGAGGGATCCTGTGACCTGTGATGTCAGCCCATGACAGGGCTAAAAAAAAGGTAGCGTGAGGCTGTTAGGCAGAAGAGAGCATCCGGGGTCTGCCAGCTCCAAAGGGTTGTATGTTTGTGTATGTGCGTGTCTATATTGTGTGTGTCAACTCCAAAGCGGCTGCGGCGGCATTACGCCCCGATAAGCCCTGGGCCTTGTTCTAATACTCTTAAACTGCATACGCCCTCCTCAATTTCATTCTGCCTTCATCCTCCCTAGACGTAATCCCTCGACCCTCGTCAGACATGACTAGATTAGTGAAAGAAAATCATTGCAGGGAAAGCTAATCTGAAAACCTAAATCAATCAGTCAATCAATAAATCAATCAAATTGTAGCTGCATGTACTGTTACTGTTTTGCTTTTTTACTCCTAATGATTAGGGTTAGGATTAGGGGTGGGTAAATTGATCCTAAATCTGTGCCTACAACCCAGGCAGCTTCTGCCCAGAGCTCTCCCAGAGAGAGATGGTTTAACTTGGAGAGAGAGGGGATAGAAGGACTGTCTGCGGTTGCCATAGGGACAGGAAGCAAGCCAGGCACACTGACCTGGGGATTTTAAGATCCCTTTGATGGACTCTGTGTTTTTTTACTGACATGGAAAGAGTTATTTGAAGCATGCTTGATAAGTTGATGTTGGATTTAGTTGATGTGCATTAGCCTCTGATCCACTTACTGACTCATTACTTACATAGAAATGATCAAGAGCTCAATCAGAGGATTTGACGACATTTCTCGTCTTTTTTCGACAAAGCATACTTTTCCTACATAAAGAGATGCAAATGAGACTGTATATAAGTCCACGCTTTTTTGCCAATTCATGACTAAATGAAATATATTAATCCAAACTTTATTACAAGAAGTAATGTTGGATTCACCTGTCCAGTTTCGATATGCAATATGTAGTCTCTATTTCATGTGTGGCTGGCCCCCTGGTGGCCATGAAATGTACTGTTCTTTCTCTCTTAAGGCTCTTTATTTACATATGTCCCTTTGAATGAAAGGACAACTTTGAAACGAACTTCTATTGTTGAAAGAACCTGTATTGGCCTTCCAGGGATACAGTATATTTAGTACCAGTCAAAGGTTTGGACACACCTACACATTCATGGGTTTTTCTTTATTTTTACTATTTTCTACATTGTAGAATAATAATGAAGACATCAAAACTATGAAATAACACATATGGAATCATGTAGTAACCAACAAAGTGTATTTTATATTTGAGATTCTTCAAAGTAGCCTCCCAGTCTTGAAGGAGTTCCCACATATGCTGAGCACTTTGTTGGCTGCTTTTCCTTCACTCTGTGGTTCAACTAATCCCAAACCATCTCATTTGGGTTGAGGTTGGGTGATTGTGGATGCCAGGTCATCTGATGCAGTACTCCATCACTCTCCTTCTTGGTCAAACAGCCCTTGCACAGCCTGGAGGTGGGTTGGGTCATTGTCCTGCTGAAAAACAAATGATAGTCCCACTAAGCGCAAACCAGATGGGATGAGGTATCGCTGCAGAATGCTGTGGTAGCCATACTGGTTAAGTGTGCCTTGAATTGTAAATAAACCACAGACAGTGTCACCAGAAAAACACCCCCACACCATCACACCTCCTCCTCCATGCTTCACGGTGGGAACCACACAAGCACAGATCATCTGTTCACCTACTCTGCGTCTCACAAAGGCACGGTGGTTGGTACCAAAAATCTCAGACCAAAGGACAAATTTACACTGGTCTAATGTCCATTGCTTGTGTTTCTTGGCCCAAGCAAGTCTCTTCTTCTTATTGGTGTCCTTTACTAGTGGTTTCTTTGCAGCAATTCGACCATGAAGGGCTGATTCAAACAGTCTCCTCTGAACAGTTGATGTTGAGATGTGTCAGTTACTTGAACTCTGTGAAGCATTTATTTGTACTGCAATTTCTGAGGCTGGTAACTCTAATGATCTTATCTTCTGCAACTGAGGTAACTCTGTGTCTTCCTTTCCTGTGGAGGTCCTCATGAGAGTCAGTTTCATTATAGAGCTTGACGGTTTTTGTGACTGCACTTGAAGAAACTTTCAAAGTTCTTGACATTTTCCAGATTGACTGACCTTCATTTCTTAAAGTAATGATGGACTGTCGTTTCTCTTTGCTTATTTGAGCTGCTCTTGCCATAATATGGACTTGGTCTTTTACCAAATAGGGCTATCTTCTGTATAACACCCCTACCTTGTCACAACACAACTGATTGGCTCAAACGCATTAAGGAAAGAAATTCCACAAATTGACTTTTAACAAGGCACACTTGTTAATTGAAATGCCTTCCAGGTGACTACCTCATGGAGCTGGTTGAGAGAATGCCAAGTGTGCAAAGCTGTCATCAAAGCAAAGGGTGGCTACTTTGAAGAATCAATTTGGCTACTACATGATTCCATATGTGTTATTTCATAGTTTGATGTCTTCACTATTATTCTGCAATGTAGAAAATAGTTCAAATGAAGAAAAACCTTTGAATGAGTAGGTGTGTCCAAACTTTTGACTGGTACTGTATGTTGAGAGAGCATAATGGCCTCAGGCATGTTGCAATCACAATCTGGCAGTTGATGTAGTCATTCACCTGTGCATTCTCATGTGTTCAACCTGAATGTCAACAACCACCAGTCATGTGGTATAGGCCTACGTGATTCCTGGTAGACGTTACGGAAAGGCTCAGATCTTGGCATTACTTAATTAGATTGAAAAGAGGGTTCTTTGCAGTTCGCACACCATATGAAGTCCCAGGTGCATGGTGGGACAACCCCTCAATATTAGAAAAATAAACTCCAGCACACTGGTTGTGGGCCTGTCTAACTTGCAAAATTAGATTTATCTGGCTAATAATCGGGGCCTCGAGGGGAAAACACAGACCGGTGTGAGGGCCTCAAGGGAAAAAATGGTCCATGTTGACCGAAATGCCAGAGACGATTTCTGGTCCCAGTCCTCCCCTGCCAGTGTATTTGAGGTTATTTTACTAGCGCTGTTTTACTTGCCATGTCCTCTGTTGTAGGGATTCCCTCTCCTCTCCCAGCCAATAGAAATGGTTCCCTCTGCAGCCATTTGATGGTGATGCTGAAAAGCCATAACAAGTGTGCTAGCCACTGCCTGAAATAGGCCTGAGCTAGAGACAGGAAGGATGAGTGGTGGAGGGGTGGACACTGTACACTGACAGGGGCTCACATTCCCTGAGAGAGAGCTGTGGAGAGGAAGAGGAGGGATGGGGAGGAGAAGAGCGAAAGGGGGGAGCGTAGGAAAGGGAGGAAAGTGGGAGGATGGTGCTGTCTCACACACACACACCTGCATGCACCCCCCCCCCCCCCCCCTGAGGTGCCTCCAAAGTGGGTGGCCTACACTTGTCCCCTCAGACACTGGGACAGCCCCTAACTGCATGCCAACACAGGCTGAGATCAATGTGGGGCCTGACACTGTCAACTAGCAGGGATGTCACACTTTACAGTAGCGGAGTGAACGTAGGAGGAATTGTTCAGCTTCCTGAGTCCCACAGTTAGAATATGATCAATATATATTATATATAGCCCAATTATCAGTCCGGTTAAGCAGTGCCTATCTGGACAAATAATCAATCACTCAAACAGACCTCCAATGTCAGACAACTGGCTAAAATTGAGTCCTAAAATCCCTCTACCTCACTGATATTATGATAACAAGTTGAGTTATAAACAGATTATAATTTAACCACTGTTGACGACTTCGAAAGTCCCTATTCTCACACTATCTTGACATAATAATTATTTCATCCAGTCCTGTTATTAAGCAAGGGTTATATCAGATCAATATGCAGCATTGTTTCGTGCCCATCCTCAGATTTATAACATCTCCATGTAAAGCCAACTCCATGAACATCGCTGGCGTTGCCCCAGTGATGCGCGAGCGTGCACGTTGCCAGCCGCGCCACATCAAAGCCAAACCCCATTAGTGTCGTCACTGTTCACGCTCAAACCCACATACGTCATCGACTTTTGACTTTTCCCCCTTTTTTCTATTTTATTTCCGGTGATGTTGCACATTTTGATTATCCCTCTCACTGGCTGTCGCTTATTCCAATTTGAGCCTATTTATCATAGAAGTCTTTTGGAATTGCACGTGAATGCCATGCACAGCTGCAACGTTGCATAATCATGTTACCGATTATAGCTCTCAATAAATAAACATACAAAAACGTCGGCTTCGTTAGCCTAGAGGCCTATAATAACCTGTGTCACTGTTGCTGCACGTTTCACCTACAGCCCTTCACTGTCATTCAATCGTCCCAAATCTTAAAGAGGGCGTTGCATTGACTATATTGCGACCACGTCTTACTGTTACACTGAAAACGAAATAATTACCTAGGCGACATTATTTATTTTAAATTCAATTTGTACCACCCCCATAATACTTCCCGGCCGAATCCTCTTCCAACGTTCAACCGCGGGCCACTAGAAACACAGGTGCTCTAATTTCTGACGATCGCTCCAAGCCCCACTCCTCTCCTCTCCACAACACCCCGGATGTAAGCTTGCACACAGCGGTTGCTCCATACAGTATTGTACGGCGCAGCTCAGTAGCACCACCGAGAGACATTAACATGGCGCTGACAGCCACATAACGGTACCCACCATAATAATCATAATAACCAGACCAAATACAGCGGCGGGACATGTGAGCGGGTCAACCTCAAGACAGCAGGTAGGTGCAATTCTGGTATTCGATAAACGCTCTGCGGTGTGCCATTTTGTGAAATATGGTATGCAGAAAACCGCTCTCTGTAATAGCGAAATATGGGTTAGCTCCGTCCCTCCCATTTAGTAACCTAGGCTGATAGTTCTACAGTTAAACACCACGGGCACTGATAGCCGTTTGTTCTTCTCTACAAGCCAGTCGGGAATAGTCTACGTATGTCGTTGGGAGAGAGCGTATGTTACTGTATCATGGCTACAGTCTGTGGGGTTGAATACGTGCTACAACCGCTGTCCTTGGTGTTGAAACGGGGTGCGTACCTCGCTGCGAAATGCTGTCTGCATTTTGTAGCCTAAATAGACGATAGTCAGTGGCTGCATTTGTGGTGAAGCATTCAACCAATGGAGTCTTAAGAACACGGATGTTTGTTTGTTGTCAGGGGGTCATATTCATAAGCAGCGTTCGACATTATCCTTGGTGCCATTAAGGATGTTATTTCACCAGACGGACCGTGTAGGCTATGTATGATGATTGTGGTGATGGAGATGAGAGTTAGTACAGTAGGCTACAGTAGGCGGTTTGATTGAACAGATGGTGAGTTCAATGTTTCTCCAGGATTAGAAGGTGAATAGAGGAGAATTAAAAGTGGTATGCTGCTGGGGTCTAGCTCTTAGCCTAATCCTGCTATAAAGAACTGGATAGAAGGCTAATTTACATAGGAACAGAATGTAGCCTATTCCTCTTGAGTGTCATTGGCACATAGTAATGTTGTAAATCAATGACAGGTAGGTCTAAATAATAATAATAATAATATAATGACATTGTAATAGTCCTTTTTATATATTTTACCTCTTGAGGTTTCGTGTGTAGATATTTATGTGTTCATGCAGCTATTTTGGTGTGACTGTTTTAAACGGATGTCATGTGCCTCATCTTCAGGAGAAGGCCTTGATTCAATAACACTACTACCACAGTGGCACCATTCTCTCTCTCTGTACCCATCCCTGTCCCTGTCCAACTGTCCCCAACACTCAGACAAGGATCCCTATGGCAAGCCGGTGGCAGAAGCATCTGAGCTCCTAGAGTGTGCAGCTCTCCTTTATTTTTCAAGTGTTCTACTCCGCTAGCCAGCACCTCGCCTGAACAGGTGTGCGTTTCTTTCGCCTTCAGATTAGCTGGAGCAGAGACCCCAGGCTAGGCCACTCGCGCCTCGCGGTAATACACTATATATACAAAAATATGTTGACAACCCTTCAAGTTAGTGGATTCGGCTATTTCTGCCACACCCGTTGCTGACAGGTGTGTAAAATCGAGCACACAGCCATGCAATCTCCATAGACAAACATCGGCAGTAGAATGGCCTTACTGAGGGTCTCCCGAGTGGCGCAGCGGTCTAAGGCACAGCATCGCTACAGACCTGGGTTCGATCCCAGGCTGTGTCACAACCGGCCATGACGGGGAGTCCCATAGGGGGGCGCAAAGTTGGCCCTGCGTCGTCCGGGTTAGGGAAGGGGAGGGCGCTGAAGCGACTCCTTGTGGTGGGCCGGGTGCTTGCAGGCTGACTTCAGTCATCAGTTGAACTGTGTTTCCTCCCACACATTGGTGCAGCTGGCTTACGGGTTAAGCAGGCGGGTGTTAAGAAGCGTGGTTTGGCGGGTCATGTTTCGGAGAAAGCATGACTCGACCTTCGCCTCTCCCGAGCCCGTTGGGGAGCTGCAGCGATGAGACAAGCGGAGGTAAAACACAAAAATAAATAAATAAAATAATTGCCTTACTGAAGAGCTCAGTGACTTTCAACGTGCCACCATCATAGGATGCCACCTTTCCAACAAGTCAGTGCATCCCTTTTCTGCCCTGCTAGAGCTGACCCGGTCAACAGTAAGTGCTGTTATTGTGAAGTGGAAATGTCTAGGAGCAACAACGGCTCAGCCGCGAAGTGGTAGGCCACATAAGCTCACAGAACGGGACCGTCGACTGCTGAAGTGCATAACGCATAAAAATGGTCCTTCTTTGGTTGAAACTCTCACTACCGAGTTCCAAAGGGCCTCTGGAAGCAACGTCAGTACAAGAACTGTCCGCCGGAAGCTTCATGAAATGGGCTTCCATGGCCGAGCAGCCGCACACAAACCTAAGATCACCACTCGCAATGCCAAGCGTCGGCTGGAGTGTCACTAAACTCTGGAGCAGTGGAAACATGTTCTCTGGAGTGATGAATCCTACTTCACCATCTTGCAGTCCGTTGGACAAATCTTGGTTTGTTTGGATTCCAGGAGAACGCTACCTGCCCAAATTCATAGTGCCAACTGTTAAGTTTGGTGGAGGAGAAATAATGGTCTGGTGCTGTTTTTCATGGTTCAGGCCCCTTAGTTCCAGTGAAGGGAAATCTTAACACTACAGCATACAATGACATTCTAGACGATTCTGTGCTTCCAACTTTGTGGCAACAGTTTGGGGAAGGCCCTCTCCTGTTTCAGCATGACAATACCCACGTGCACAAAGCGAGGTCCATACCGAAATGGTTTGTCGAGATCGGTGTGGAAGAACTTGACTAGCCTGCACAGAGGCCTGACTTCAAACCCATCGAGCACTTTTGGGATGAAATGCAACGCCGACTGCGAGCCAGGCATAATCGCCCAACAATGTTCCAACATCTAGTGGAAAGCCTTCCCAGAAGAGCAGAGGCTGTTATAGCAGCAACTCCATATTAATGCCCATGATTTTGAAATGGGATGTTCGATAAGCACTTTTGCCCATGTGGTGTAATATAACGTACACACAAACACGCGCACAGTCGCTGGTTATCCGGTCGCTAATGTATTCAGCAGCGAGCACAACAGCTTTGCATAATGATCAAAGCTAGAGGGTGCTCCGCATGCAGTAGCCCTAATAATAACCTTTGAAGCTATCAGAACATTCATTCCACTAATATTAGACTCTAATACCACAATAGAGTAGGCAGAGGCCGATAGTATAGACCTCTTTATGTGTGTATTGCAGTGGTAGTATAGGGGCTTGGAGGATGAATGACATTGGTAAGGAACGCATGACACATTAATTGCTACGTTTGGCCTGTGGCTATACTAGGCTATCATGGTGTATGCATGCCTTCAGGATGTGTCTCTGATATATTCATGGACTTCACGTTGTGAAAGACCACTCATCTAGTCGCTTCTTTCACAATGACTTTGTGTGTCTGTAGCATCTCTATCACTGTTGATACAGTGTTGTTTCATATGTAGTAATCGTGGGAATATTGTTTGAATGGTTAAATGTGTGTGTGTGTGTACGCCTCTGTAAGACTGGAAGTTTGAACCCAGTGTGTCGGGGAGACTTACAGAGATCGATTCTGATGATGGAGGGAAAGATTGGAGGTGCATGTAAATGAACTAGACCCAGATAGAGGAGAGGAGGCGGAAAGGAGAGGGAGAGAGAGGAAGAAGAGAGGAGACAAGGGTAACACCGAGGAGTAGAGAGGAGGAGGACAGAAGGATGAGAAGATGAGCAGAGAGGCCTGTCTGGTGATGAGAGAGGACAGAGTGAGTGCGACAGACACGTCTTCATAGGTCACATATTTGCATATCTGTGTTTCACTGTGCTTGTGCTTTTTCAGCATGACCCTCTGTGTGTGTGTGTGTGTGTGTGTGTGTGTGTGTGTGTGTGTGTGTGTGTGTGTGTGTGTGTGTGTGTGTGTGTGTGTGTGTGTGTGTGTGTGTGTGTGTGTGTGTGTGTGTGTGTGTGTGCGTGTGTCATGACTCGGTATGTGGGTGCATGGCATGATTCGGTGTGTGGGTGTGTTGCATGACTCTGTGTGTGTGCTATGACTTGGTGTGTGTGTTCTGCATGACTCAGGGGGCTGTCGCAATGCAAATGTCACGTGTGGATGGACCATGTCTGTCTACCCAGCCAGCCAGCCGGAGGAGAGCTCCACTTAACAATAACCTAGTTATTCCCTCTCCCTCTAGACATCAATTTACGGTCAAATTTGACCCCCCCCCCCCCCCCCCCCCCCCCCACGGGTAAGATTATAATTGGGGGAGGGTAAACTGATCCTATATCTGTGCAGACAGACAACTTCTACTTTGATTCAACACTACTGTATTTGTGGCAGAGAAGACTACTGTCTTTGTAGCTCCAATGATTCAGTCGTGGGGAGGTTGTATTGGGATCAGAGTGCACTGATGAGGGGAAGTGTGTGTGTTTATGTGTTTGAGAGCAAGATAAAAGCTGGACAGAGAAAGAGCATGTGTGTGTGTGTGTGTGTGTGTGTGTGTGTGTGTGTGTGTGTGTGTGTGTGTGTGTGTGTGTGTGTGTGTGTGTGTGTGTGTGTGTGTGTGTGTGTGTGTGTGTGTGTGTGTGTGTGTGTGTGTGTGTGTGTGTGTGTGTGCCAGTGGGCTGGGCGTTGGGGGCTTAGCATCAGAGGGCAGTGATGAGAGGGCTATTGGAGCCTGAATACCAAGCGATGCCCTCAGGCTGTGCTGCTGCTGCCCTGAACTGGCATTACTGCTCTGCCACTCACTCCTTGTCCTAGGGAATTACTGTTTCAGAGTGTGTGTGTGTGACTGTGTGTGTGCGTGTGTGCGTGCGTGTGTGAGAGAGAGAAAGAGAAAGAGAGAGATAGAGTGTGTTTGCGTGTACATGTGTTTGTATGTGTGGTGTAGGCCTCACTCAAGTCTACTCAATCACTAAACCGTCTGGTAACGTGCGAGTGAGTAAGTGTGAGCGTAATTCCAGTGTAATCGCTATTAAAGCGATAGCCGATTAGAAGGGGCAGGTTTAAAAAGACAATTGGTCTGGGTGTTGTGTCTCGCCTCTGCAGTACTCCATAGCAGTTACATAGGAAATCCAGTGAAGAACTAAACTGACCGCCGCCTCGTGTTTTCATCAATCAAAACACCTTTTTTTTTTGCCATCTACAGTAAGAACACCCACTGGGAAAGCCATCCAGAGGATTTAAAAAAGTCCAGGCCAGTATTCACAAAGCGTAGGAGTAGGTGTGCTGATCTAGGATCAGTTTACCCTTTTAAATCATAATGAATAAGAGGGGAGCTAGATCAGCACTCAACACATTGTAAATATGGGTCTTGGTCTGTTCCATTAGTCTGAATGGGGCTCTAAAGTTTAGGCCCAAATCTAAAAGTAAAACAGAGATGAAACTGAAGTGATTATCATTTTTCAGGGAAACAGTAATGGTGTGTAAGGCAGGTTGTTTTACTATGCAACATTCAAGACCATGTTAACCTACTCAGCTAAAGCCCAGGCCCTAGACATCATCTCTGGGAGCTAACACAAGTCTCAGGCAAGGTTACTTATCACACAAGCCATCAGGCCTTTTGGGGGCCCTATGTGAGATTTGGTTGGGGTGGGGGCCCATCTCACAGAAAATCATTATTGACAGTGGAGAGAAAATGTTTAGTTTTAAAGTTAATTTCCTGTAAGTCTGCAAATTGTGTTATGGGACATTTTGCAGTTTTTTTGCAGTCAAAAACGTGATTTTCTTGTGTTTTATATATATTTCCTTACTATGAGTTTGGAATAATACTATGAAATTGTGAACATGATGATAATGTCCTTTTGGTGTAAGAGCTGTTTGAAAAGGCCGCCTGAAATTTCAGCCTTTTTAGCTGGGTTGGAGTTTTGGCCTTCCATTGTGACATCACCATGAGGTAAATTTGTTAAAAGACCAATAAGAAAGAGAGTTCCAAACCTCTCTGCCAATAACAGCACATTTTCAGTAGTCCCATCTCCATTCAGACCACTCCCAGACAGTCCTAGCAAAATTATTACTTTGCTAAGAATCTATTTTTGTTTACTTTTGACCATTTTAATTGAAAAAAATCACAGTACATTTTGCGATGGTGCGGAGAGAAAATGCTGCAATTTTATAACACATTTCATGCAATTCTACTCCTTTTGCCATGGGGCAGAGAGAAAAGAAATTATGTTTTAAAGCTAATTTCCTGCAATTCTACACATTTTGTAATGACTTATGACATCTAAAAATAGTTAGCTGACATGGCTAATTGAGTGACTATCAGTGACTGACATAAGAAGAAAAAAACTGCTGATACTCAAATTGCACCCGGTGTATTCTACTTTTCTAACTCTCAATAGTAAGTTGAGACCCCGACTGAGTCTCCCCCGCTCCCTCCAAAAATAGGTAACACTTTACTTGACACCCAGCGTCTTAAAACCTCTCTAGGGTACGTGGGACGCTAACGTCCTACCTGACCAACATCCAGTGAAAGTGCAGGGCACCAAATTCAAACAACAGAAATCTCATAATTAAAATTCCTCAAACATACATGTATTATACACCATTTTAAAGATACACTTGTTGTAAATCCAGCCACAGTGTCCGATTTCAAAAAGGCTTTACGACGAAAGCACACCAAACAATTATGTTAGGTCAGAGCCAAGTCACAGAAAAACACAGCCATTTTTTCAGCCAAAGAGAGGAGTCACAAAAAGCAGAAATAGAGATCAAATTAATCACTAACCTTTGATGATCTTCATCAGATGACACTCATAGGACTTCATGTTACACAATACATGTATGTTTTGTTCGGTAAAGTTAATATTTATATACAAAATCTCAGTTTACATTGGCACGTTATGTTCAGTAGTTCCAAAACATCCGGTGATTTTGCAGAAAGCCACATCAATTTACATAAATACTCATAATAAACATTGCTAAAAGATACAACTGTTATGCATGGCATTTTAGATCCACTTCTGCTTAATGCAACCGCTGTGTCAGATTTTTTTTAAACTTTACGGAAAAAGCACACCATGCAATAATCAGAGTACAGCGCTCAGACACAAAACCAAGCCATGCAGATATCCGCCATGTTGTGTAGTCAACAGAAGTCAGAAATAGCATTATAAATATTCACTTACCTTTGATGATCTTCATCAGAATGCACTCCCAGGAATCCCAGTTCCACAATAAATGTTTGTTTTGTTTGATGAAGTCCATCATTTATGTCCAAATACCTCCTTTTTGTTCACGCGTTTAGCCCAGTAATCCCAACTTCATCAGGCGCGATCACTAGGTCCAGACGAAAAGTCAAAAAGTTCCGTTACAGTCCGTAGAAACATGTCAAACTATGTATAGAATCAATCTTTATGATGTTTTTAACATAAATCTTCAATAATGTTCCATCCGGAGAATTCCTTTGTCTTCAGAAATGCAATGGAACTCAAGCTAACTATCACGTGAACGCGCGTGGTCAGCTCATGGCACTCTGGGAGAGACCTTACTCAATCCCCTCTCATTCGCCCCCACTTCACAGTAGAAGCCTCAAACAAGGTTCTGAAGACTGTTGACATCTAGTGGAAGCCTTAGGAAGTGCAATATGACCCAATTTCCACTGTATCTTGGATAAGCAAAGAGTTGAAATACTACAACCCTCAGATTTCCCACTGCCTGGTTGGATTTCTTCTCAGGTTTTTGCCTGCCATATGAGTTCTGTTATACTCACAGACATCATTCAAACAGTTTTAGAAACGTCAGAGTGTTTTCTATCCAAATCTACTAATAATATGCATATCCTAGCATCTGGAACTGAGTATCAGGCAGTTTACTCTGGGCACGCTTTTTATCCGGATGTGAAAATACTGCCCCCTACCCTAAAGAAGTTGTCATAATATGTCATAACAGCTGACATAACTTGTCATAATCTGTCATAATATGGTCATAACACTGTCATAACACATATATTTAGACCTGTTATGACATATATTGCATAACTTTTTGGCTGGTTATGACACCTACATAAGAGTGTCAAAACCCACAAAACCTACCACACAAGGCAAAACATTCCATTATTACACCATAGCCTACATGTCAACAGTATGTTTATGTTATATACAATGTTCTGAAATGGACCATATTCAATTGTCATTGTAATTGCACACAAATTGATGTCAGACATGCACCTGCCCCAATGCTCTGTTGCTGATGACTGGGATGAATGCAGGAGCAGATTTCAGGAGCAGGACAAGACACCCTTTTTATGACTGATGACTGACATAAGGACATGTACGTGATAGGCCTGGCTTATTTGACTATGATGTCATAACGCTTCATGACAGTGTCATAAAGTGTATGTTCTGCAAGTTATCTAAAATATGATGAGAAAACAGAAACACGACTGTGAACATAATTCATTACAACAACAAAGGACTAAAGAAACAAACTTTCAAACAAAAAATCTACTGCTTGGGAATTAATGAGGGTTTTGATAAAAAATAACTCAATATACAGGTGTAAATACATGGGTCATGACATGATTATGACTATATTATTCCAGGTTATGACAATTTATGCCAGCTGTTATGACATATTATGACATGGTTATAACCTTGTCATAACATGTTAGTGGTGTCAAGTAAAGCATTAACAAAAAAGGTTAATATATACACCAAACATTAGGAACCCCCCCCCCCCCCACCTTTTGCCCTCAGAACAACCTTAATTCTTCAGGGCATGGACTTTACAAGGTGTCAAAAGTGTTCCACAGGGATGCTGGCCCGTGTTGACTCCAATGCTTCCCACAGTTGTGTGAAGTTGACTGGATGTCCTTTGGGTGGTGGAACATTCTTGATACAGACAGGAAACTATTGAGTATGAAAAACCCAGCAGCGCTGCAGTTCTTGACACAAACCAGCGCCTAATACAATACCCTGTTCAAAGGCACTTAAACGTTTTGTCTTTCCATTCATCCTCTGAATGGCACACACACACAATTCATGTCTTAATTGTCTCAAGGCTTCAAAATCCTTCTTTAACCTGTCTCCTCCCCTTCATCTACACTGATTGAAGTGGATTTAACAAGTGACATCAATAAGGCAACATTGCTTTCACCTGGATTCACCTGGTCAATCTTTGTTATGGAATGGGCAGGTGTCCTTAATGTTTTGTATACTCAGTGTATATATACATATATATATATATATATATATAGAGTACCAGTCAAAAGTTTGCACACACCTACTGATTCATGAGTTTTTCTTTATTTTTACTATTTTCTACATTGTAGAAAAAAGTGTGAAACAAATCAAAATATATTTTATATAGTTTCGATTCTTCAAAGTAGAACATAACTGGCGTGCACAGAGCCCTGACCTCAACCCCATCAAACACCTTTGGGATGAATTCGAACACCGACTGCGAGCCAGGCCTAATCACCTAACATCAGTACCCAACCTCATCAATGCTCTTGTGGCTGAATGGAAGCAAGTCCCGGCATCAATGTCCCAACATTTAGTGGAAAGCCTTCCCAGAAGAGTGGAGGCTGTTATAGGAGCAAAGGGGGGACCAACTCCATATTAATGCCCATGATTTTAAGTTGAGATGTTTGACGAGCAGGTGCCCACATACTTTTGGTCATGTAGTGTGTGTGTGTATATATGTATATACAGTACCAGTCAAAAGTTTGGACACACCTACTCATTCAAGGGTTTTTCTTTATTTGAACTATTTTCTACATTGTAAAATAGTAGTGAACACATCAAAACTATGAAATAACACATATGGAATCATGTAGTAACCAAAAAAGTGTTAAACAAATCAAAATATATTTTATAGTTGAGATTCTTCAAAGTAGCCACCCTTTGCCTTGATGACAGCTTTGCACATTCTTGACATTCTCTCAACCAGCTTCATGAGGTAGTCACCTGGAATGCATTTCAATTAATAGGTGTGCCTTGTTAAAGGTTAATTTGTAGAATTTCTTTCCATCTTAATGCATTTGAGCCAATCAGCTGTGTTGTGACAAGGTAGGGGTGGTATACAGAAGGTAGCCCTATTTGGTAAAAGGCCAAGTCCATATTATGGCAAGAACTCAAATAAGCAAAGAGTAATGACAGTCCATCATTACTTTAAGACATGAAGGTCAGTCAATCCGGAACATTTCAAGAACTTTTAAAGTTTCTTCAAGTTTAGTCGCAAAACCCAGCAAGCGCTATGATGAAACTGGCCCTAATGAGGACCGCCACAGGAAAGGAAGACACAGAGTTACATCTGCTGCAGAGGATAAGTTCATTAGAGTTACCAGCCTCAGAAATCAGCCATTAACTGCACCTCAGATTGCAGCCCAAATAAATATTTCACAGAGTTCAAGCAACAGACACATCTCAACATCAACTGTTCAGAGGGGACTGCATGAATCAGCCCTTCATGGTCTAATTGCTGAAAGGAAACCACTACTAAAGGACACCAATAATAAGAAGAGACTTGCTTGGGCCAAGAAACACGAGCAATAGGCAGTAGACCGGTGGAAATCTGTCCTTTGGTCTGATGAGTCCAAATTTGAGATTTTTGGTTCCAACCGCCGTGTCTTTGTGAGATGCAGAGTAGGTGAATGGATGATCTCCGCATGTGTGGTTCCCACCGTGAAGCATGGAGGAGGACGTGTGATGGTGTGGGTGTGCTTTGCTGGTGACACTGTCTGTGATTTATTTAGAATTCAAGGCACACCCAGCATCACAGCATTCTGTAGCGATACAGCATTCCACCTGGTTTGCGCTTAGTGGGACTATCATTTGTTTTTCAACAGAACAATGACCCCAAACAGACCTCCAGGCTGTGTAAGTTCTGTTTGACAAAGAAGGAGAGTGATGGAGTGCTGCATCAGATGACCTGGCCTCCGCAATCACCCAATCTCAACCCAGTTGAGATGGTTTGGGATGAGTTGGACCGCAGAGAGAAAATAGCAGCCAACAAGTGCTCAGCGTATGTGGGAACTCCTTCAAGACTGTTAGAGAAGCATTCCAGGTGACTACCTCATGAAGCTGGTTGAGAGAATACCAAGAGTGTGTAAAGCTGTCATCAAGGCAAAGAATGGCTACTTTCAAGAATCTAAAATATATTGTGATTTGTTTAACACTTTTTTGGTTACTACATGATTCCATATGTGTTATTTCATATTATTGATGTCTTCACTATTATTCTACAATGTAGAAAAAAGTAAAAATTAAAGATAAACCCTTGAATGAATAGATGTGTCGAAACTTTTAACTGGTACTGTATATACAGTATAATATATATATATATATATATTACTTTTTGTCGGGAGCCCCTAGTGTCCGGGTGCCCTAAGCGACCGATTGTGTCGCTTATGCCTGGAACCGGCCATGCACAAGCATACAATAGATCCCTGAACCAACTTCGCTACACAGTCAAGGCACATCTTGACTACACTCTGGTCATAAAGGTCTTATTATACATATTATACATTTCCCATTTAAGTCTGTTCTTTAAATTAGCTTCAAGCGTACTCCTCGCGTAGCATTAGATTAGGGATCCTATAGGATCGTACGCCGAGCCTTATGCACATCTCAATGCCAGGAGGTCTGCACAAGGCTATTGTAAGATATGCCTGGGCATTCTTACAGCGTAATTAGAGGTTTCTATTGTTCACCTCTGGGAGACTTCTCTACCTTTCCTCTCCATACCTAATATACCTCAGGCAAGCAGATGGTACCATTGACTTCTTGACATGCTATATCTGCTGCCGCTAAACACCATCCTGGGTGAATAGCTGTAATATTTAGCGTTCCATGATGGCGATATTGCTTTGGCACAGAACACGTCTCTCTTATTCTCTCTCATTCTTTCTCCCCTTCTATCTCTCTTTACCCACCTCTTTCTCTCTTTTTCTCTCTCTCTTTTTCTCCATTGATTTTGAATGAATACATTAACACTGAGTGAATTATCACCTAGTCTAGTTTAATACAGTGCGATGTTGTTGTTTGATATGCACTGTGTTGTAGGCCCTACTTACGGAATAGAAGTTCCGATAATGTTTTACCAGATGCACCAAGGTCGTGCATAACGAATGCAGGTTGTTGCGATGCACAATCCCGTTTTGCACCCTGTTACTTGTCTGGGCCTACCTGTTTCACACAATGTATCGTGTCTGAACATAGCAGAGTAGGCTCTGAAGACAAACAGGTATTTTATATAATATTGCCTGTAACATCAGAACAATTCCAGTTCAAGATGTATTACACCCACATAGCTGTCTGTACAAACTGAACTCCATGAGCGTTTACAACAACATGAAACACAAATGTATGTCCTGCGATCTTGAAGATTTAAAGTGACTCATTAATTAGAGAACTGAAGTATGGCATGGGTGACCACTTGTATCGTTGCAACGCCATCATTGAGTCAGCTTAACTCAAAGCTAATACATTTGGACAAACAGTTTATATTCCGTTTCACATTGTACTAGTTCCAAGAAAAATCCCCAAATAATGGTGTATATTGGAGAAATGGAATACATAGCCCAATCGGCCAATTAAGTAGGGGAAATGAGTTGGACTGAAAAGCAGCAAGCAATTCTCTGGAGAGACGGAGGTTGACATCAGTGCCCTAGAACATTCAGTCATCCCCTTCTCCTCCTCCTCCTCCTCCTCCTCCTCCTCCTCCTCCTCCTCCTCCTCCTCCATCCTCTCCTCCTCTCCCCATACCATGATAGAGAACAGGATAAAAATGTCTAAAACTCTCCGATCAGTATACACGCGGCAGGCACACAGTTGGCTTGTCTGGTCAATAAAGTCTTGTGTTGTATTTTACACTGATCTGAGATCCAATTTGAGGCCAGTGAAGTGAAATATTTGTTGTGTCCCTACAGCTCAGTCGTGTTGATCTCGCCCTGTTCTTGACATGAAGAGATACTTGGAAGAGACTGACGATGCAGTCTACTACCACTCTGTAATACCGTAACGTCACCAATGCTTCATCTTTACAACATGGTCCAAATGAGGATGTGGGCTTTGCAACAAACCTACTACGCACTACTAAGCAGTGGGCACAGTCGTTAATTCGACATCTATTCCACGTTGGCTCAACATCATTTCATTGAAATTACGTGAAAACAATGTTGAGTCAACCAGCATGTGCCCAGTGGATACTGACCTTATATGACCCAGGCTGTGACAGTAGTATTCAAAGCCAACCATATCCCTTACCCTGACCTCACTGACAACCCTACAGCCCCTGTCACACTGCACTCATCCTCTTAGGAAACATCTGGTTTGGTGCTAATGTTACGGAAACACGAGGCTTCATGAAAAGCCACACATTTGTTCAAAATAGCATCCCAAACATTGGCGGCATCTCAAAATGACAGGCTAGTTGGCCACGTGTCGGCCGACATACGCAAGAGTCGAGAATTCCAATCATATATGAGTCATTCATTAGTTAAAAATCGATCTGGTCAGCATGACACAAGACAGATAGCCTTCAGCATGCTAAGCTAATTATACTGAATGGAATGGATGGCTTTCCGCTTTGATATAGTTAGTTATACAATGTTACATACGTTGATTCATGCGTGCTACGATTAACATGCAACGTGTTCTTTTCAACAGGGTCTTCATTCCGAGTCTGAATGGAATAGATGGTATTCTCTTCTATGATCATTATGCAATCCCCAGCAAAACAGGATCGCTGTTCAAGTGTCAGCTGACGTGCGATCACAAACGACGATTGTTAACAAAGAACAATGCACAGAGATTAGAGAGGCTTTAGCAGACAGACCCTGATATCAGGAGCCAGCGTGACAATCCTAGAGATCCTTCCCACGTCAACCTTGACGACAGTTTGCTGTGGATTTAGCAACTCGCATGCCCCGCCCACCTGAGGATCTGTCTTATTGAGGCATTTATTTCCTGTGTTTGAAGGGTTCAAAATCAACTTGTCACTTAAATCTGGCTGAATCGATTGCTTTCATTTGACTCCAGCAACAATTTCATACTCTTGCTTGTGCCTGACGTTTTTTCCGGAAATGTTTGAAATGACCTGTCAAACACACCTCGGTAATGGCTGAAATGGGCTCAAAGGAATACAAGCTAGCTAGTAGCTTTGTCTGGGGTTTAACGCATCATCTCAACACTTACAGTACCAGTCAAAAGTATGGACACACCTACTCATTACAGGGTTTTTCTTTATTTAAAAGTTATACATTGTATAATAATAGTGAACACATCAAAACGATGAAATAACACATATGGAATCATGTAAAACAAATCAAAATATATTTTATATTTGAGATTCTTCAAAGTAGAAGAATCTTTGCCTTGACGACAGCTTTGCACACTCTTGGAATTCTCTCAACCAGCTTCATGAGGTAGTCACCTGGAATGTATTTCAATTAACAGGTGTGCCTTGTTAAAAGTTCATTTGTGGAATTTCTTTCCTTCTTAATGCGTTTGAGCCAATCAGTTGTGTTGGGACAAGGTAGGGGTGCTATACAGTAGATAGCCCTATTTGGTAAAAAACCAAGTCCATATTATGGCAATAACAACTCAAATAAGCAAAGAGAAACAACAGTAAATTATTACTTTAAGTCATCTAGGTCAGTCAATCCTGGAGAATTTCAAGAACTTTCAAAGTTTCTTCAAATGCAGTCACAATAACCATCAAGCACTATGATGAAACTGGCTCTCATGAGGACCTCCACAGGAAAGGAAGACCCAGAGTTACCTCTGCTGCAGAGCATGAGTCCATTAAAGCTAGATTGCAGCCCAAATAAATGCTTCACAGAGTTCAAGTAACTGACACATCTCAACATCAACTGTTCAGAGGAGACTGTGTGAATCAGGGCTTCATGGTCGAATTGCTGCAATGAAACCACTACTAAATGACACCAATAAGAATAAGAGAATTGCTTGGGCCAAGAAACACGAGCAATGGACATTAGACCAGTGGAAATCTGTCCTTTGGTCTGATGGGTCCAAATTTGAGATTTTTGGTTCCAACCGCCGTGTCTTTGTGAGATACAGAGTTGGCGAACGGATGATCTCTGTATGTGTGGTTCCCAACGTTGAAGCATGGAGGAGGAGGTTTGATGGTTTGGGGTGTGTTTTGCTGGTGACACTGTCAGTGATTTATTTAGAATTCAAGGCACACTTAACCAGCATGGCCACCACAGCATTCTGCAGCGATACGCCATCCCATCTGGTTTGCGCATGTGGGACTATCATTGATTTTTCAACAGGACAATGACGCAACACACCTTCAGGCTGTGTTTGGGCTATTTGACCAAGAGGGAGAGTGATGGAGTGCTGCATCAGATGACCTGGCCTCCATAATCACCCGACCTCAACCCAATTGTGATGGTTTGGGCTGAGTTGGACCACAGAGTGAAGGAAAAGCAGCCCATAAGTGCTCAGCATATGTGGGAACTCCTTCAAGACTGTTGGAAAAGCATTCCAGGTGAAACTGGTTGAGAGAATGCCAAGAGTGTGCAAATCTGTCATCAAGGCAAAGGGTGGCTACTTTGAAGAATCTAATATCTAAAATATTTGTTTAACCCTTTTTTGGTTACTACATGATTCCATATATGTTATTTCATAGTTGTGATGTCTTCACTTTTATTCTACAATGTAGAAAATAGTCAAAATAAAGAAAAACCCTTGAATGAGTAGGTGTGTCCAAACTTTTGACTGGTACTGTACATTACAAGAAAAAAAAGAAAGCAATTTTTGGGGGGATGGTGTTTATTTTTTGTTGTTGACAAAATGAATATTTTAATACAGTTGAAATGTTTAAAAATTTGATTAGCTGAAATGAAAGCAACTTCTGAAAATTGTTCTAGGTTTGAGGTCTGGTTTTGACTGATGTTGGGATCTATTGGTTCTAGGTATGAGGTCTGGCGTTGGTGGTGTTGGGGTCTCTTGGTTCTAGGTTTGGGGCCTGGTGTTGGTGGTGTTGGGGTCTCTTGGTTCTAGGTATGAGGTCTGGTGTTGGTGGTGTTGGGATCTCTTGGTTCTAGGTATGAGGTCTGGTGTTGGTGGTGTTGGGATCTCTTGTTTCTAGGTATGAGGTCTGGTGTTGGTGGTGTTGGGATCTCTTGGTTCTAGGTATGAGGTCTGGTGTTGGTGGTGATGGGATCTCTTGGTTCTAGGTTTGGGGTCTGGTGTTGTCTGATCTCTTGGTTCTAAGTTTGGGGTTGTTGTTGGCTGGTGTTGGGATCCAGAGACAGCTCTATGGAGTGTCAGAGACAGCTCTATGGGGCATGGACCCCCCAGATATAATTTGTGCCCCCCCCAGCTTTGTTTCCCCATAATAAATGGTATATGAATTACAATGCCCGGTTTTGCCAATGTAGCATTGTCTGGCCTGCCAGTGGCGCAGACTGGGACAGAGGCTATGCCAGGTGTGCACTCATGATCTGAGGAGGGGGAGGGGGGGGGATGTAATAATGTAATATTTAGTAGTTACAATCCTAAAATGCATTCTGATTTGGCACCTAGCCATGCAGTGTCATAAGGTACCGCCTTCATTACCTTGGTTAGAAAAGCTCATAGGATCCCACCCAGGGCGGGGTCAAATTGACAATTTTTTTTCTCACGGAGAGGGAAAAAAGTTATTCCCTTTTCCAGACAGCTAGAGCTAATTATGAGCTAGCTAGTAGCTACTAGCATCGTTACATTTTGATAGCGACGAGCTAAATAATTATAGCTGGCTAATCAGCATGGATATCCGAAAATGTCTGGGCACTGCCAAGAGCAACAAAATGGCAGACCACCATGTTCGGTGCGACGCCGGGTTCACCGAGTAGCCTGTTGTCCCGACCACCAAGGTTGAGGAGCCTAGCACCAAATGTAATACCCACTCATCCCCATACTGCCTGCTGATCAACAAGATCGAGAAGCACAAGGGCAATTTCACAACAAGCACCTGCACCTTCGTTACCCCAGTAACTAGCACCTGACGACGTGTTGGACCTAACCAAAACTGAATCAGTGGAAGCAGAGTTGATTGGTTCTTGCTAAATGAAATCGCAACCACAGCCAGCAACAACAAATGGACTTCCACTCAGTGGTCTTAAAGGCCTTTGTCAGCAATGCCAACTCTGCTGTTGGCACTGAAAAATAGATTTGGATTAACATTTGGGACATCTACAGCAAAGAGCGAAAATTCCTTCTCCACGTATTCAGTGGCCACAGACGCAGCATGTTACATCAACAAAAAGCCCAGCTTGTCCAGCTGGCATTTGAGAGGGACCTGACAAGTAAATTTAGCCAGGAAGGAGAATGGGAAAATAAACTTCTCATGAGGTTCAACACAGCATGGAGGAGGCTGCAACTCGTCTAAATGGTAAGCTACAACCTTTATGGCCCTGGCCGCCGTGTCAAAATGTTGAATTCATTGGTTTTCCTTCATGTAAGCCTACTGGTTGTTTGGCAGATTTTTTACATGTAATTAGCTGGTGTTGGGATCTCTTTGTTCTAGGTTTGGTGTCTGGTGTTGGGATCTCCTGGTTATGAGAAAGGTTTGGGTCTCTCTATCTGGTCTCTCTGGTCTCAGATCATTGGCTACTGTTCTTGTGGGTCTCCTGATATATATCCTAAGATTTGTCGACCGCTGGTTTATAGGGTTCTATTTAGGCTTAGTCGCTGGTGATGTTTGGAGACATCTGTGTTTAGTGCTAGCTGTGTCATCATAGCATTAGGTTAGCTGAAGGTTATCACTCCAAGTATGTCGCTACTAGTGTCAGTGGACTCAAGGCATGAAGATAGGATGACTTGCATTTGTTAGCATACCAATGACACTGTCTCTCACAACACTTCATTGAGACCAAGGAATTCTTCCCCTATAAACACTCCCTGCTCTCTCTTTCCTCTTTCTCCTCCCGCTGCTCGCTCTCTGCCCTCTATCCTTTTGTCTCTCCTCTTCCCGTGCGCTCGCTCGCTCTCCCTCTCTCTCTCCCCTCCCTCTCTGTGCTCTGAGGGTATGAGAGATGCTGCATCCTCTGTTTCAGCTACAGCATCCCTCACATGGAGCTCTAGCTAGTCTAAATGCAGGGTGTTCTGTCCTCCTAACCATCACATACATGACCGTGTGTGTGTGTGTGTGTGTGTGTGTGTGTGTGTGTGTGTGTGTGTGTGTGTGTGTGTGTGTGGAGGGGGGGAGGGGGGGGGTCTTTAGATGGACAGGAGAGGAGATGGTTAATTAGTTAATGATGGACATTTAAAATGCAGTCAATAGCTACTGAAGACACATGGGAAGGGAGCTGTACTGTAGCTAACATATTTATGTGTCTAGCACACACAGAGATACATCCACCCTGGTACTCTAGAGAGGCATGTACAAGCAAAACAGTCGATTTTGCAAAACAAGCACCACTACTGTGCATACGTGCCAGTAAGTCAGTTTATTCTGAGCAGCTCAGAAACGCACGCGCGCACGCACGCACGCACACACACACACTGGCAGGCCTCTAATGACGTGGTGTATGGCTGAGAGTACAGATGCGCTGACTGAATAGATTAAAGACTTCATCCAATGACACAGCTGTGCTCTCTTTGAAGCAAAGTCATGAAACTGCATGAAATTACTACGAAAGAGGGAAGCTGAGTCTTTAGAGTGAGTCTTTAGTGTGTGTGTGTGTGTGCGTGCGCATGTGTGTGCATGTGTGTGTGTGTTACTTTATCGCACTTTTGCTTACAATGCGACCGCATGTGTAAAGCAAGGCATGAACCCACAGCCACAGAGCACTGTGTTCAAATTGACTTTGCAGCTATTTGCCAAAGGCCAAAGCAATTGGTTATTAGAGTAGTGCTGTAAATGCAGCACTTTTATTGCCATGGCTGTCTGGTGTGAAGGGATGGATGGGGATGGGACGGCCGTGCCACAAATCATGTCAGGTTCCCTGTTGCTCCAGACCAGAGTACACTGTCATCTGCCTTGTTACTGTAGATCGATGCTGTAATTCAGACCTAATGTCCCTAGTTGATGATGCCACTATTTCAGGGGAAGTCGCCACTAGATGCTAATCCTTCCCTTCTCCCCACCATAATGTATTGTGCTCTATAACGTGTTTATAAAGTAATGTTGTAAGTTGCTCCGTCTCTATATCACTGTGCAACCTATGAATCTCGGCTGCTCTATAGACTTAACTCTTAGCCGCGCTAAATGTTTTGCATATAGATTGCCTTGCTGTATGTATACCACTGGTATAGTGATGTAGGGTTAGGGTATTTTTTGGAGGGGCTCCAAACCTCCAGCGTCTCTGTCTCTGTCTCTGTCTCTGTCTCTGTCTCTGTCTCTGTCTCAGCTATATGCAGTAGCAGAATCCACAGGACTGAGAGTATACAGCTCCACAGTCCTAATTAAAGCTAATTTAACCTGTAGGTGTGTGAGTGTGCGTCTCTGTGTGCGCGCACTTCTCTCCGTGTGTGTGTATGTGTGTGTGTGTGTGTGTGTGTGTGTGTAGGATTAAAGGCAACATCCTACAGTGCTATGGAAAACAGGAGGATGCTAAAATATGGATGTGCATTGTGAATGCTTCCTTTGTTGTGAAAGCAATGACAAATGGCAAAACAAAATGGTGGATTTTTATGTACAGAAACGTTATGTGGCATAAAATTGTAATCCTTTTGATAAAGGCAATAATCTTTTGGGCTTGTTATACACAGTAAGCTCTATTGTTTTAAGAAACAAAATAGATAATCACTTTATTCGTTTTCCTGCAGGATCAGGAAGCATATTTCTGGTGCACTATTTTTCTCAGCCTGGTCACTAGAAACAGCCGTCGATTTCGGATGTTTGAATATACAGTACCAGTTAAAAGTTTGGACACACCTACTCATTCAAGGGTTTTTCTTTATTTTTACAATTTTCTACATTGTAGAATAATAGTAAAGAGATCGAAACTATGAAATAACACATATGGAATCATGTAGTAACCAAACAAGTGTTAAACAAATCAAATACATATTTTATAGTTGAGATACTTCAAAGTAGCCACCACAAAGTAGCCAATTGACGGGTACTCTGCGCCTTCCTCGGCGCATCCCATGTTCTACCCCCTTCAAGAGGCCTTTAAGATTGTAGAACCCAACATATCGAGAGGTAAGAAATGTTGTCTACCAAAACGCTACTGTTCTACAAATGTTAGCACCGGCAAATGAGTCTAACACAGTGGTGTAGTCATGTCAACAAAAACCATGACTGGTAAGAAGAGTGAATTCGATCTGCACTCAGATCTCCCAATAGTCATATCTATTGCCATGGATAACCCAGAATATAACTCTGATGCTGAGGAACACAATCATTCCTGTTTGCAATCCCCCAATAACCGACATAAAACCCCATAAGCATACATGATCTGGGTTCAAATACTATTTGAAATCATTTCACTCACTTTAGCTGGGCTTGATTGAGCTCGCCTGGCGCCGTGGAACCAATAGAATAGTCGCCAAGCTGCAAAGCCCACCTGCCTGGCACTTCCGTCTGACTCAACCAAACACTAAAAGTATGGAAAGATTTCAAATAGTATTTGAACCCTGGTCTGCAGTGCATCATGAAAAAAGGCAGTCTGTGTGTGTGTGTGTGTTGTAATATGCAGTGTTTTGAATGATTCCACTGTGGAGGCTTATTACTATGTCTTCCTATTATCCCTGTGAGCCACCTCATTTCCCCTTTCCTGATATATGTGTCACCACGTACTGCTTTGTAATTTACCATCTGCATAAGTGGGCCGACCGCATTTGTGTGAGTGTTTGTGTCTCTGTTTGTGTCTGTTGCGTGCGTACGTGTGTGTGTGTGTCTGTTTTGCAAATAGGTAATGGTTCCTAGAAGTGATGATTACAGTGGCTCTTATGGTTAGCAACCAAGCTAGGTTGTCATGGGCGCTAGTGCTCTTGTCTCGTCAGTCTCCAATGTGTGTGTGTTTATGTGTGTAAGCGATGTAGGCCAAGCGCTGCGAGCAGAATGCGAGGTTGACGAGCGTCTCCTCAGGCGACCTAGCCAAGCAGATGGGGAAGGCTGTACAGTATGTCATTAAGTTACGGTGTAAATAGCAGGATGCACTGGGTAACAAACAGAAAGAAGGAGAGATGGAGAAGGTGGAGGAGAGGAGAGGAGCAGGGAAAGAGAAAGAAGAGTGGGAGAGGGCAAGCAGGAGAGAGCAGAAGCCTGGCGTTGCTAATTCGCCCAAAGTGAGACTGTGTAGCCTGTCTGGGGGTCACACACACACGCACACGCACACACACACACACACACACACACACACACACACACACACACACACACACACACACACACACACACACACACACACACACACACACACACACACACACACACACACACACACACACACACACACACACACACACACACACACACACACACACACACACACACACACACACACACACACACACACACACACACACACACCACACCACACACACACACACACCCCTAATCCTGCTCCGCTTCCTTATCACAGCCATCAGTGGGTGAAGTCATGTGTACCGGTATGAGTCTGTACGAGTCTTTTAGCAGCCAGATCGGATCCGCTGATGAGAGCTTCTCTACTGGGCATCCAGGATGAACTCACTCACTATCAGCCCATGGCCACACCCACTGATCACCTATTGAATATCAGACATTGATGTTTATAAAAAAACGTTTTTTATGCCCTTTCAGATTTCTGTATGATATTCCTGATGCATGTTTGAACAAACTCTTATTACTTGTGCTCTACCAACGACCCACTGCGAGCACCTGTGAGCCATGATGGGAAAACTCGGTGAAAACAGGTCGGCAGATGTACAAATAGATATACTAGAGCTGAAGCCTGAATACTGGTCAAGTAGAAATAGAGGCAGAGAGAGGATAAACACCACTAGGGAGGGATGAGGAGATGGAATAGGGAGAGATGGAGGGAGAGACTGATAAATGTTTCATAAGTATGGCTACTGTAGTTGTATATATCATCTCTGGTGTGGGTTATTGTGCAATGACTCATATTGTACTACTGTGTCATTGGATAACCTGTGTGTGTGTGTGTGTGTGTGTGTGTGTGTGTGTGTGTGTGTGTGTGTGTGTGTGTGTGTGTGTGTGTGTGTGTGTGTGTGTGTGTGTGTGTGTTATAGGTGAAACACAAAAGACACCCTTTAGGGAACAACTTTAGGGAACAACCGTTATTCAAGGGACCTTTTAACATGGTGACCTTTTGGTCAGCTGGCTAAGGTCATTACCTACCACCTCTGGGTAACCTGTGAGTGTGTGTTAAGGATTTATACCCAGATAAGACCAAACCGAAGACCTACATCCCAGCCCACCGCGCCAAAATAGCACTCTGTCATCAGTCACAATGACGTTGTGGTCAGGGACCTTGGTCAGATGTAAAGGACTGATGCCCTGTCAAGACCATGCCAGCCATGTCATAAATATCTGCTAGCGACTGCCAATTGCTGTGTCACCGTTAGGCCTTCAGTGTGGCCCGGCCCTGGGAGGTTTTTTTTATACCTCAAGCTCCGTTATGATGAGGTTCTCCCTTCCCGTCTTTCATTGGTTACTCTGATCCAGGTCTGAGCTCTCTGTCTTTCATTGGTTACTCTGATCCAGGTCTGAGCTCTCTGTCTTTCATTGGTTACTCTGATCCAGGTCTGAGCTCTCTGTCTTTCATTGGTTACTCTGTTCCAGGTCTGAGCTCTCTGTCTTTCTCTATCCATCTCTCCCTAACTCTTTCTCTCCCTCTCTATCCTTCTCTCTCTCAGTGTAGGCAGATAACCAAGTAAAATGCTGCTTTAAGTTATGCAATGCCTCAGGGGCTTAAAACCATAAAAACACACACACATACACACACACACACGCACGGACACACACGGTCATTATTAAAGCCCATTAAACACACCTTGCCCCAGCCGTTTTCAGCTGAAGAACAATTGGGCACACAACACAACCTATTAGAAGTCTGACAGGCAGTGGCTACACAACGTATAGAAAGCCAAAAGGGATCATAACATTGATGTGTAGCTACATACAAATATTTGCTGTACAAGTAAATATTTTTGTTCATACTTTACATCTCAATATTGAGATGTAAATACACAAAACCCTATGAATACATTTTATATTTCAGTCCCTGTATCCAACCAAACAAGGCAGGGGTGGATCCAGTGATCAATTATGTATGTTTGGGGTTGATGTGGGAGCCTGAAGGACTTCAAAGGCCCAATGCAGCCATTTTTATATCAATATCAAATCATTTCTGTGTAATAATTAAGTACCTTATTGTAATAGATTTCCATTAAAATGGGCAAAAAATTACTTTTTATCCAAAATTTTGCTGTGGGGAGGGGAAACTAAAAACTAGAGCTGTGTTCGAATTCCCATACTAACATACTGTATACTACACACTTAATGAGTATAAGCTACATACTATATAATATGAATATACTGTAAACAAACTGTGTCCTTTCAGTTGAGTCTAGCTAGACATTTTACGACTTCGGGTGTCCGTTTGTACATTCAGAGCGTTTCACTTCGGGAGCGTTCAGAGCACACACTGGACCCTCTGGTGGAGGTGTGGGGTTGATCCGAACATTCTGACCTCTGACCTCACAACGGCAGTCAAGCACCCGAGCTAACTGTCTAGCTACTTCTAGACACATAATGAGAGAACACCTCACTCTGACCATTTTACTCCCCCTAGCAGAGCTGGTTAGGCAGTGTTCATGTTATCCAGAGCGTTGGTGACTGTAGCTGTGCTGCTGCCAACAATTTAATTATGCTTTTTTTGCAGATGTTTACTGACACCGGCCGTATTCAACGGGTGTTGACCGTTCGTAAATTCATCAGTTATTCTGCACTCTGGTACACAGATATGAGACTGAGCTCTGAAATCGGAGTAGATGGCCAGAGCGAATTTACGAAAGTACCCGAATGTCCATTGAGAACTCACAACAACTATACCACTTAGCTAAGAATGACGTGAATAATCAAGTCAATAAACGTTGGGTAGTTAGATAGATAGCATATAGTTAATATACTGGCAAGTTTGATGTATTAGTGTAGCTAGCTAACATATCGGTACATACCAGCCAACATAACGTGCAAGTTAACTTATTTGAAAAGTCATTACTTTATTACATTGCTTAACATTTTCTTAACATTTGCCATAATTAGTTAAGGCAATGAATTTATATCCGCTCTCGTTGGACATTATTGACTTTAAATCTGAAAACAATGTGAAGCCACGCCCATTTCCTAAAGAATTGCATTATGGGAGTATATTCGAACACAGCTTAGCTGTTCTTCATGGTGGCACCTCCGTCACCTTGTTGCGTCGTTGCTATTGTTATCAACGTTCTACAGCCGCCGCCGCCATATTGGTGCTCAAAAGTAGAACGGGAGCTAATGACTTTGAACCCGGGGCTAATGACTGTGTCTTCTAAATTACAAGGGGCTTGGGAATACCATGACATTGATAAATTGGTCATATTTAGTAGGAAACAACTTTGCCATCATCATGTTGTCAAATTTACTTCAGCAAAGTTAGTCAAAAACAGCTCGCATTGCAAATGTTAGCTCGTTAAAATCTGGAGGTCTTCCCTCAATCTTAGCTAGCTAACATTTTACTGCAGCCACAGTAATGCACTTTTTAGATCAGCCCTTCATCAGCTTTCAATGAGGATGCATTGAGTTGAATGCTCAGTTGGGCATCCGTCCTAAAACAAACGCTCAAGACAAAATCGTGACGCAACATGCAACCCATGAATTGGCAGAGAGGCTTTCTTTCTTACTGGTGTATTAACCAATTTGCAACATGGTGACGTCACCACGGAAAGCTGAAACCATGCAAACCTGCTGATTAGAAGGTCCTGTGTAAATTGTATTTTTAACCAGCAACTATCAGGAAATAATACTGATCAAATGTTTTCACACTTCAAAGGTGTTAGTTTCCTCAGCTGTTGTACATTGACTGCACTGGGCTTTTAACATGTTCCTCTAGTCTAGAAAATGGGGGGAAAAGCCTGCTTTCATAGGACATATGAGGAACCAGATTGCTTTTAGCCCACTGTAAAAAAATATATATATATATATTTTATTTTTTATGATAACTTACTGACAGCCAGTTAACTGTAAGTTACTGTAAAAAAGGTACAGTATCTTACCGTAAATTCCAAAGAAACTTTGGTTTAAACAGTAAGTTACTATAAAGGACAGACAGACCGGCTCAACTGTTTGTTTGTGTGTGTGCATGCGTGGGCGCGCACACGATTGTGTGTGTGCAAGTGTGTGTGTGCATGTGTGTGTAAATGCTTTTAAGCAGAGCCTCATCTACAGCAGTGAGTGGAGAAGTGGTGGAGCATAACAGAGAGAAATACATTTACAGCCTCTCTGTGCTACATGTAGAATTGGGCCCTATGATTAGTGGTTTGTTAGTGATGCTGCAAGTGGCTGTTAAATGGTTAATGCGCCAAGCTAATGGAGCAGGAGAGTGAGTTTGATCAACGCTCAAGGAACATTACAAAGATACAGTATTCAAGTATTCAACTTATATTGTCAATGTAACTGTGTTTATACTGCCCTGTGTGTGTGTGTGTGTGTGTGTGTGTGTGTGTGTGTGTGTGTGTGTGTGTGTGTGTGTGTGTGTGTGTGTGTGTGTGTGTGTGTGTCAGCATCCCACTGGGCACACACAGGTTGAATCAACGTTGTTTACACGTCATTTCAATTTACATGACGTTTCAATGAAATGACGTGTGAAACAAACGTGGAATAGACGTTGAATTAACATCTGTGCCCAGTGGGATGTGTGTATCTCTCCCGTAGCATGGTATGAAAAACCCTTGGAATGTGGTTGCTAATGGTTCGTTAGTCATCAATAACAGACTGTTAAAAACAGACATTTTAACTCTCCACACTCCTCTTCGCAGGCCACAGACTTGGCCTTTACAGTCCAGAGACAAACTCAACACTCAGACTCTTTATGTCTGTCCCCGCTCTTCATCCCTTCTGATGGCAGGCAACGACAGAGGTCAAACGCTAAACAAATCTCTCCCTGTTTGACAGAGGCAGCCGCTGTGTGTGTGTGTGTGTCTGTGTCTGTGTGTGTGTGTGTGTGTGTGTGTGTGTGTGTGTGTGTGTGTGGTGTGTGGTGTGTGTGTGTGTGCGTGCATGCGTTTGTGTTGTCTGTGGTCTGTGTACAGATGTTAGCCTTGAGGCGTTGTAAAAAATACCATATGGGTAGGTCTTCTTAAAGGAGTCTTGGTTTGAGATGAAATGAGATGAAATGAGTGAAGCGTGATGATGATATCGCTATACTTAGAAAATCACTGGCACTGAACAGATCTGGATACAGTCACTTCATATATCCTCAACACATGAGAAAGGCTTGGAGAGTGTCGTGAATACACTGAACTGATCTGGATACAGTCACTTCATATATCCTCAACACGTGAGACAGGCTTGGAGAGTGTCGTGAATACACTGAACTGATCTGGATACAGTCACTTCATATATCCTCAACACGTGAGAAAGGCTTGGAGAGTGTCGTGAATACACTGAACTGATCTGGATACAGTCACTTCATATATCCTCAACACATGAGAAAGGCTTGGAGAGTGTCGTGAATACACTGAACTGATCTGGATACAGTCACTTCATATATCCTCAACACATGAGAAAGGCTTGGAGAGTGTCGTGAATACACTGACCTGAAGCATGTAGCCAAACCACACGATGATTATATATCCAAATATATGACATTCATATAATATGTAGCTTATTAGACATCTAGTCACCTCACCTACAGTTGAAGTCGGAAGTTTACATACACTTAGGTTGGAGTCATTAAAACTCGTTTTTCAACCACTCCACAAATTTCTTGTTAACAAACTATAGTTTTGGCAAGTCGGTTAGGACATCTACTTTGTGCATGACACAAGTCATTTTCCCAACAATTGTTCACAGACAGATTATTTAATTTATAATTCACTGTATCACAACTCCAGTTGGTCAGAGGTAAACATACACTAAGTTGACTGTGCCTTTAAACAGCTTGGAAAATTCCAGAAAATTATGTCATGGCATTAGAAGCTTCTGATAGGCTAATTGACATCACTTGAGTCAATTGGAGGTGTACCTGTGGATGTATTTCAAGGCCTACCTTCAAACTCAGTGCTTCTTTGCTTGACATCATGGGAAAATCAAAAGAAATCAGCCAAGAAAAAAAATTGTAGACCTCCACAAGTCTTGTTCATCCCTGGGAGCAATTTCCAAACGCCTGAAGGTACCACGTTCATCTGTACAAACAATAGTACGCAAGTATAAACACCATGGGTCCACGCAGCCGTCATACCGCTCAGGAAGGTGACACGTTCTGTCTCCTGGAGATAAATGTACTTTTGTGCGAAAAGTGCAAATAAATCCCAGAACAACAGCAAAGGACCTTGTGAAGATGCTGGAGGAAACAGGTACAAAAGCTCAGCAAGGAAGAAGCCACTCCTCCAAAATTGCCATAAAAAAGCCAGACTACAGTTTGCAACTGCACATGGGGACAAACATCGTACTTCTGGAGAAATGTCCTCTGGTCTGATGAAACAAAAATGGAACTGTTTGGCCATAATGACCATCATTATGTTTGGAGGAAAAAGGGGGATTCTTGCAAGCCGAAGAACACCATCCCAACCGTGAAGCACGGGGGTGGCAGCATCATGTTTTGGGGCTGCTTTGCTGCAGGAGGGACTGGTGCACTTCACAAAATAGATGGCATCATGGGGATGGAAAATTATTTGGATATATTGAAGCAACATCTCAAGACATCAGTCAGGAAGTTGAAGCTTGGTCGCAAATGGGTCTTCCAAATGGACAATGACCCCAAGCATACTTCCAAAGTTGTGTCAAAATGGCTTAAGGACAATAAAGTTAAGGTATAGGAGTGGCCATCACAAAGCCCTGACCTCAATCCTATAGAAAATGTGTGGGCAGAACTGAAAAAGCGTCTGCGAGCAAGGAGGCCTACAAAGGTGACTCAGTTACACCAGCTCTGTCAGGAGGAATGGGCCAAAATTCACTCACCTTATTGTGGGAAGCTTGTGAAAGGTTACCCGAAATGTTTGACCCAAGTTAGACAATTTAAAGGCAATACTACCAAATACTAATTGAGTGTTTGTAAACTTCTGACCCACTGGGAATGTAATTAAAGAAATAAAAGCTGAAATAAATCATTCGCTCTACTATTATTCTGACATTTCACATTCTTAAAATTAAGTGGTGATGACCTAAGACAGGACATTTTGTACTAGGATTAAATGTCAGTCATTGTGAAAAGTTGAGTTTAAATGTATTTTGGCTAAGGTGTACGTAAACCTCAGACTTCAACTGTAGGTACACATCATCTTTGTGTCTTGCGAGATCAGAATACACTCTGTTGTGTTTCCTATTCATTCTAACCAAAACTATTACTGTATATACTTCATGGCGTCAGATAGTCAGTTAGCTAGTTCACTCTGCGAAGAGCCTGTTCTGAAGGACCATTCTGTCTCTACTCCTCTCCCTCCAATCCCAAGTAAAAGGAATAGTCAATCATATGATACATGTTATGTATGTATAGTACAGCCCACGGCAGCAGCAGCTGAAGTGGTTTTTCTGTCTAAGTGACGCAATGTTGCACCTACACTGCAGGGTTTCAGGTAGAGAAGCACAGTACTGTACAGTATGTATGTAATATGACAACCATGGTGAGATAGTACTGTCGAGACAAAATGGGTAATGTGCAAGTGAATCATTTTTAACTCCTTACTATACCTCTACAACGAGCAAGCTCAGAATTGTGAATGTTCTGAGTGAGGATTTCACCATAATTTTACAAGCAGGCAGAATTCTCAGGAAAGGGCTTGGTAAATAATGGGTTAATCCATGGATAAATGGTGTTGCATAAAAACTTTGAATGAAACCATTACAATCTAAAAAATGCTGGGTCAATAATGACCCAATTTGGGTCATTTATAAAAACGGGTTTATTTTGACCCAGGACTGTTAGGTTACGTGAATGATACTTGATTTACCCAAAAATGTGGTTATTTTGTCCCAGCAGTGGGTTGCTTTTTACTCTTCTGCTGGGTTATTGTTATTCAGGTATTTTTGACCAATCTGTGGGTTATCTTACTTTATTGCTGGGTAACCATTATTTCGATTTTTATTGCTTGTCTCTACTATAGAATCTGCTGTTTTTATAATAGTACAAACACTTCTAACGATAACAATCAATGTCATAACGTTACTACAGTATGAAATTATTGACATATGGCCAATCGTGACAAATTGTAAATATACATTTTTTTTAAATTCAGCTATTCATTTCAGCTACGAAATGAAATCATACAAAAGATAAACAGCAAATAAGGAACACACAAATAAACAAAAGCTATAAGCACAATCCATCATTTTGAATCACTGCAGCCCTACCAATTAATACAGCTGAGGTATGGGGCTGAAGAAAAGTAACCACTTTACTCCCCCAACCCCTACCAGGTATACATTTTTAATATGAATTGATGTAAACAACAAAACATAATGTATTCTGCTCCAGAACCTGCCCATTCATGATGGTGAATGCCAGGGAGTAGAGGCGATTGTCCCCTAGTCAGAACGAAGGGTTCGGGTCTCTTGTTCTTTTGGTCGCCTGGCGGAGATAGTCCCAACACCTGTTTGTAATGAAAGAAGGTGTTGTCACTGAAAAAAAACTATTAGCTGCAACTGTGTTAAAATCGTTTAAAACAGTGTGTAGTAAAAGTGTATATTTTGGCCTCCCGGGTGGCGCAGTGGTCTAGAGCACTGCATCGCAGTGCTAACTGCGCCACCAGAGTCTCTGGGTTCGCCCCCAGGCTCTGTCACAGCCGGCCGCGACCGGGAGGTCCGTGGGGCGACGCACAATTGGGCTAGCGTCGTCCGGGTAAGGGAGGGTTTGGCCGGTAGGGATTTCCTTGTCTCATCGCGCTCCAGCGACTCCTGTGGGGGGCTGGGCGCAGTGCGTGCTAACCAAGGGGGCCAGGTGCACGGTGTTTCCTCCGACACATTGGTGCGGCTGGCTTCCGGGTTGGAGGCGCGCTGTGTTAAAGAAGCAGTGCGGCTTGGTTGGGTTGTGCTTCGGAGGACGCATGACTTTCGACCTTCGTCTCTCCCGAGCCCGTACGGGAGTTGTAGCGATGAGACAAGATAGTAATTACTAGCGATTGGATACCACGAAAATTGGGGAGAAAAGGGGATAAAATAAAATAAAAAAATAAAAAAGTGTATATTTTGCATTTGTGAAATTATTTTGATGTGATATGAAACTAAAGAGCTTTATGTTTCTAGAACCATATCGCTATTTAGAATCGATTCAGGTTTAGATGTCTGTTTTGCCTGCCAGACCCAGTCTAATTCTGAAGAGGTCCTTGAGAGTACACAGTAGGCTCCTTAAGAGTACATCTACCAAACAACCCAGAATTTTTTTGTTGAGGTCATGTGACCTAAACACACACATGCACACGCGCCTATGTACACACACAAACACGTGCACACATGCGCGCATGCACACAGACACACACATTTCTACGTGGTCCTGAGGGTTGTACAGATCTCATTAAGATAACCCTGCTGATCTCTACGTAGCTGACAGAATCCCCTCTGAGTTGGTCTATCGATGGTGGGATATATATACTATATGGATAGTACCAGAACAGATGCAGAGATTATTGCACTGATAATATAGGAGGGTTTTTCTAATCTGATAATGTAGGAATGAGGCTCTGACCTGATAATGTAGGAAGGTTCTTTCTGTATTGATCATGTTGGAAGGTTCTTTCTGTATTGATCATGTTGGAAGGTTCTTTCTGTATTGATCATGTTGGAAGGTTCTTTCTGTATTGATCATGTTGGAAGGTTCTTTCTGTATTGATCATGTTGGAAGGTTCTTTCTGTCTTGATCATGTTGGAATGTTCTTTCTGTATTGATCATGTTGGAAGGTTCTTTCTGTCCTGATCATGTTGGAAGGTTCTTTCTGTCTTGATCATGTTGGAATGTTCTTTCTGTATTGATCATGTTGGAAGGTTCTTTCTGTCTTGATCATGTTGGAATGTTCTTTCTGTATTGATCATGTTGGAAGGTTCTTTCTGTCCTGATCATGTTGGAAGGTTCTTTCTGTATTGATCATGTTGGAAGGTTCTTTCTGTATTGATCATGTTGGAAGGTTCTTTCTGTATTGATCATGTTGGAAGGTTCTTTCTGTATTGATCATGTTGGAAGGTTCTTTCTGTCTTGATCATGTAGGAAGGTTTCTCTGTCCTGATAATGTAGGAAGGTTTCTCTGTCCTGATAATTTCAAGATTTCTCTGTCCTGATAATGTAGGAAGATTTCTCTGTCCTGATCATTTCAAGATTTCTCTGTCCTGATAATGTAGGAAGATTTCTCTGTCCTGATAATGTAGGCATGTTTCCCTGTCCTGATAATGTAGGAAGGTTTCTTCCTACATGAAGTCTTTCTTAGTCTGGCTATTTCTCCTCAGATGATCATGTTGAATGTCTGTGGTATGGAATATTATGGAGAACATTTTAGGGTAGAGATAACATCAATACCCCAAACACATAGTAAATTACATTTATGGGAAAATTGCTACAGTATAATTTTCCATATGTAATATAATGCATCTAAGGATGCTTAATATACAGTTCATAATTCATGGAATAGTTATCATACCCAGCACACCCCTAACTACAGTAACTACAGTGTGTTCCCTCTATTTAGGACCCAGTTGTCGCCTCAGCCTTTGCACAGATATGCAGTGTGTGTGGGTGTGTGTGTGTGACAGTCCCCTCCCACAGTGGCATGTGTATTATTAGCCCCAGGGACTGGGGACGGGTGTGGCTGCCATACAAGCCACACTGGTTCCTGCTCTCTCCCCCCCACCCCCCTCTGAATGGCGGGGTAGAAGATGAGATCTCATGTTGAATGTGAGGCCGGACGTTGTGTGTGTGTGTCTGCGCACGGCACACACTCTGATCCGGTCAGGGAGAGGACACAAGACACAGGAGACACACACACACACACACACACACACACACACACACACACACACACACACACACACACACACACACACTGACACTGACACTCAGCAGCAGCGATGGCACCAGAAGATCTAAAGGAGGATGTAGAGCAGAAGGCCTGAAGGGAGGATGGATGTGAAGATTGTGAGTGTTTGGTTAGGACCGTCAGGGTGAATATCATAGGGAAAGGAAAACGGACGTGTCCTGGCTTAGGCTGTCTGACTGTGCCCTGCCCTGGGCTTTTTCTGGGGCTGCTGGCATCGGCAGTTTTCCAGTATGTCCTGTCCCTATCTACAGTATCGTCTCTGACTGGGACTGAGCTGGGACAAACACACACTACAGGACAGGACAGGACAGGGTAGCTCGCTAGCTGGATAACACCTAGTACTTCGACTGCAAATCGGCCTGAATACCCAATGCCATCCATCACTCTGGATTATGTTTTTATTTTCCTAAATCTCTTTATTAGCTTTAAACGGGTAAAGAAGAATACATTTGGTAATCATACGTCCGGCAGTATGTGTACAGTAGAATAATAATAATACTGGAGAATAAACAGGACACAGACAGACACATTGACTGCAGTTGGAGTGTACTGGTCTGGATGACTTTGGTTGATGAATACTTGGACTGTACAGTTCTCATGATGTAGGATTATTACCGCCTTGTGGAATTCGAGCATTTCTATTGGTCGAGAGGAACTATGAATGGGTTACCAGGTAAGATCTGTTACCAGGATAAGTTTCTCTCTAACTGTCAGACCTTTCTTTACAACTATGACAAATGAAACGTAAAGCATAAGATACATTTGACGTTCATGAGTTTGAAATCTTGGACATACTCTAGAGAATGTAAGACTACTGCTGAATTTTGATCCTGGATCAAAATGCGGCTGTGTGCGATCACGTTCCTGGAAGAATACACCTCTAGCTTAACATGAATTTTGGACCAAATGAAAAGATCTCGAGGGAATCAAATCTTCATAGAACAAAGCAAAACACAAATAAACACAACCATTTCACAACAGAGAACGTAAGACCAGCTGAAGAACAAGAGCCTAAAAACATTACTCACTGGGTTGGTACAGTCAATAAAGAGTGTCAAGCTGGCCAACCATGTGGTGTAGTAGCAGCAGACAGTACCTTAACAGGTGAGGCTGTCAGGCAACAGACAGATGATGGGACAGTGATTTGTGATCGGATGCCTTGATGGCTCTGTAGATTTGAACATGTTGTTAGCAGCACCCTAGTTGGGGGTTTAGTTTAGGATCTCTTTTAGGGCAATCGCTCAGTGTAGATTGTGGGCCACATTTGAACTCACTGGTCTTTATAAGAAATATAAAGACGATAACAGGGACCATAACAGGGACCAAAAATGGAGCATTAATATTTTGGTGTTTAAGAAATACCTTTGGATTGTAATGAAAATGCTTGGGGTGGAGGGAGAAAGGGGGAAAATGTCTACATTTGTAACCTCGTTCCCAGGCTCAAATTGCTGGCTCGTAAGAGCATGGTAACACTGTGCCTCAAAGTTCGACTTGAAACTGTTGTGGTTAAAATCTAGGCAAGAGAGGGAAGCCTGCTATACAGCTGTATTAGATAGGACTTTGAAAAATTGCGAAAATCGGCAATTAATATAAATGTTCTATCACAGGGATCATATTGTTTTTGGAGAGCCCGATTGATTTGGAATTCAGGCATATAAAGTTTATGTGAAAACTGTTTCTTAGATGCATAATTTCCCAAACCGACTTCCTTGTTAGGCCCATTACGTGCGATGCTCGCACATTGAAATCCACAAAGAGGGGGAGGTGCTAGATAGTGATGGACTGAGAGATCAGCCAACTAAAACCCCTGGCTGTTTCGCGCCTGCCATAGGCTGAAATTCAAGCTCCATTCTGAGGCGCTCTGAAACTAGACATCTCGACAGAGAGAGAGAGCCGCTGGTGGGTGAGATTACTATCCTGAATAAAAATATAAGCACAACATGTAAAGTGTTGGTCCCATATTTCATGAGCTGAAATAAAAGATGCATTAAATGTGTCATGCGCACAAAAATCGTATTTCAGTGTGCAATTGGCATGCTGACTGCATGAATGTCCACCAGAGCGGTTGCCAGAAAATTGAATGTTCATTTCTCTACCATAAGCCACCTCCAACGTCGTTTTAGAGAATTTGGCAGTACGTCCAACCGGCATCCGCAGACCACGTGTATGGCGTTGTGTCGGCAAGCGGTTTGCAGATGTCAACATTGTGAACAGAGTGCCACATGGTGGTGGTGGGGTTACGATATCGGCAGGCATAAGCTACGGACAACAAACACAATTGCATTTTATTGATGGCAATTTGAATGCACAAAAACACAGCGACGAGATCCTGGGGACAATTATGAGGCCCATTTTTTTTTTAAGGTATCTGTGACCAACAGATACATATTTATATTCCCAGTAATGTGAAATCCATAGATTAGGGCCTAATGAATTTATTTAAATTGACTGATTTCCTCATATGAACTGTAACTCAGTCAAAACAATGAAATTGTTGCATGTTGCGTTTATATTTTGGTTCAGTGTACATTTGTAACGCCTTTGTTGTGCCTAAATAGGGACTGCGGCTCTTTATAACACAAAAACATGTGCATATTTGTGCTATACAGTGCGTTCAGAAAGTATTCAGACACCTTTACTTTCCCACATTTTGTTATGTTACAGCTTTATTCTTAAATGGATTCAATAGTTTTCCCCCTAATCAATCTACAAATAATACGCCGCAATGAGAAAGAAAAAAGGGCTTTTTGGAAAGATAATAAAAAATGTCATTTATATATGTATTCAGTCACTTTTTCTCAGTACTTTGTTGAAGCGTCTTTGGCAGCAATTACAGCATTGAGTCTTCTTGGGTATGATGTTCAAATCTTCAAACCTGTATTTGGGGAGTTTCTCCCATTCTTCTCTGCAGATCCTCTCAAGCTCTATCAGGTTGGATGGGGAGCGTTGCTGCACAGCTATTTTCAGGTCTCTCCAGAGATGTTCGATCGGGTTCAAGTCTGGGCTCTGGCTGGGCCACCCAAGGACATTCAGAGACATGTCCCGAATTCACTCCTGGGTTGTCTTGGCTGTGTGCTTAGGGTCGTTGTCCTGTTGGAAGGTGAACATTCGCCCCAGTCTGAGGTCCTGAGCACTCTGGACTAGGTTTTCATCAATGATCTCTCCGTACTTTTCTCCGTTCATCTTTCCCTCGATCCTGACTAGTCTCCCAGTCCCTGCCTTTGAAAAACATCCCCACAGCATGATGCTGCCAGCACCAAGCTTCATTGTAGGGATGGTGCCAGGTTTCCTCCAGACGTGACGGTTGGCATTCAGGCCAAAGAGTTCAATCTTGTTTTCTTCAAACCAGAGAATCATCGTCTGAGAGTCTTTTAGGTGCCTTTTGGCAAACTCCAAGTGGGCTGTCATGTGCCTTTTAGTGAGGAGTGGCTTCCATCTGGCCACTCTACCATAAAGGTCTGATTGGTTGAGTGCTGCAGAGATGGTTGTGCTTTGGGAAGGTTGTCCCATCTCCACAGAAGAACTCTGGAGCTCTATCAGAGCGACCATCGGGTTGTTGGTCACCTCCCTGTCCAAGGCCCTTCTCCCCCGATTGATCAGTTGGCCTGGCGGACAGCTCTAGGAAGAGTCTTGGTGGTTCAAAACTTCTTCCATTTAAGAATGATGGAGGCCACTGTATTCTCGGGGACCTTCAATGATGCAGACATTTTTTGGTACTCTTCCCCAGATCTGTGCCTCGACACAATCCTGTCTTGGTGCTCTACAGAGAATTCCTTCGGCCTCATGGCTTGGTTTTGTCTCTGACATGTCAACTGTGGAACCTTATATAGACAGGTGTGTTCCTTTCCAAATCATGTCCCATCTATTGGTTTTACCACAGGTGGACTCCAATCAAGTTGTAGAAACATCTCAAGGATGATCAATGGAAACAGGATGCACCTGAGCTCAATTTCGAGTCTCACAGCAAAGGGTATTTTTGTTATTTATTTTTAATACATTTGCAAAATAAAATACAAAATTTCGCTTTGGCAGTATGGGGTATTTTGTGTAGATTGATGAGAATTTCTTGTAAATCTAACAATTTTCGAACAAGGCTGTAACGTAACAAAAGGTGGAAAAAGTCAAGGGGTCTGAATACTTTCCGAATGCTCTGTATATGTATGAAAAGATATTCCGTGTTAAACAAAATCTGTATAAGTATAAAAGAACGTCTTCTTTTAGTTTTTATTTTGCATACAATATACGTAGCTCAGCCTTGGGATTATTTATTTTCGACAGTCTTTTGTGCTCATCTTTATCAAGGGATCCAATCATTCCAGACCCCACTGTACATGCTTTCTCATACACGCAGAGACACACACACACATGCAAAAGTGTGTGTGTTGTGGCTGGGTTTTGGGTGCAGGGAAACGCCTGCCATGGCTCAGATGGCGACAGATGGCTTGAGACAAATCAGCCTGGGAGTCAAGAACCCTGCCCCTCTTAGTCTGTGTGGAGGACGATCTGCCATGCTGGGGAACGTGTGTGTGTGTGTGTGTGTGTGTGTGTCTGTGTCTGTGTGTGTGTGTGTGTGTGTGTGTGTGTGTGTGTGTGTGTGTGTGTGTGTGTGTGTGTGTATATGTGTGTGGGTGTAATGTTGTTGTATATGTTTGTGTAGGTTGGCACTTATGTTGAACTGGGTTATGCAAGGCCCTCACAACTCCTTTTTACCAGTTCTGGTGAGAAACATGGCTAAGATACGACCACGATTTATCTGTGGAGCAGAACTCACTTTTACACGGGAGGTCAGTCCAGGTCAGTTATGAAGGTGTGGTACACACATGCACACTTGTGTTTGCAATACCTACCTATGCATTGTTTAGGAACAATTACATGTACTCTATCTGACACTTTTACCATGATAACATTTCATCGTCTTGGCATTAACCAGGCTACTGTTTCTCATCCAGTGACATTGTACCTCTTTGCTGTAATAACCTTTTTCTCCATGAAGTGCTTTATAATCTGCTCATAAATTATAGCTCAGTAGTTGCTGGTCTGGCTGCCAAGACAATCCGTGCATTACGTAGTCCCGTAAGGTCTTCCCATACAGGGAAATTCTCAGAGGGCTCCTCGCTTAAATACTGTTCACTCGAAACGATGCACTGCACTTCTACTTCATCTACTGTTAGTACTCAAGCCAGCCATGCACAGTGAATGCCGTTCCCCTTTTAAAAGCCTGCGAAATGAGTGAGCGTGTGTGTGCGCGTGCGCGTGTGTGTGTGGCCAAGACGAGCAGTCCAGCAGTCTGTGCCAGTATTCCTCTTTCTCTTACAATCAGGCCTTAAGCCCTGCTAACCTCTATAATCCCATTCCCAAATCACACACACACACACACTGCCCCGTGGCTCGCATCTCTCTGCCTGCTCCTAATCCCGATGCAATCCCCCTAAATGTGCTGCTGGGGTTGAGGTTCCCTGTCTGTGTATAGCATCAGTCTTCTCCAGCCCTGGTCCTGAATGGAAACAAAGAGTGTGCAGGCTTTTTGTTCCAGTCTGGCACTAACACATCCGATTAAACTAATCCTCAAACCCTTGATTAGTTAAATAAGGTGTGTCAGTGCTGGGCTGGAGCGAAAGCCTGCACAGCCTTCTGGGCCCACTCCCCCAGGTCTAGTTAAGGCAGCTAGCCAGTGTTTGTCCCTGATATCCAGAGATAGTGTTTTAGTTTTCTGCTTGTTGAGGTAATTCACTCAGCTCTATTTTTAGTACGGATGTAATAGATGTAGAGTGGATGAATGCTGCCGTTTCACTCTCCAAAGGACACACTGGTGGTTAGGGATAAGAATAGTAAAATGTCAGACACCTCCGGCCAATCAGTAGAGGTGGTACTGGCACTCAGCCAATGAGGAAAAGCCTTGTTGACAGGTCCGCAGTGCGTAAGGAGATGATTGGCAGGTCAAATATGGATAAGGAGCAGAGGGAGATGGAGTCAGAGAATGCAGGAATGTGCATGTTAGCTGGTTATTTTGGGGAAGACGTGAACGGCATGCTAGTAATGCGCGTGTGTGTGTGTGTGTGTGTGTGTGTGTGTGTGTGTGTGTGTGTGTGTGTGTGTGTGTGTGTGTGTGTGTGTGTGTGTGTGTGTGTGTGTGTGTGTGTGTGTGTGTGTGTGTCACTGCCACTCCATCTCCCTCCCTCCTTTGGTGTTGGGGAAGCTGCTCTGAAAATGTGGTTTACCAAGCTACCAATTACTTCCCACTGGAAGAAGATAAGCTACTGTAACAACTCCGTGGAGGAGTGGGTTACATGTTTGGTCGTGCAAAACCAAGAGTCAGACAAGGCAATGCAGTTCAAAATGTTTGACAGGTAGGGGAATCTTCAGGTCCCAAAAGAATGTTCACTCAAATGTAAAACCTTAAAATCAAGTACTGGCCCTTTCACAGCGATAACTCAACTTAAATAGCTGGGGAAGATAATATTTAACCCCAAGACAGAGAGAACTTCCAACCTTAGGCATACTAGGGTGCTGGCTGGTCCAACAATTATGACAGAGCTTCAGTGGGTCCTCCTCCCAGCTCTTTCTCCTTCTTCTTTGGTATTATGGCAGTCCCCAAACAAGATAGGTACATGCCGCCACCTACTGTATTGGCTTTGCATCAGCCTACTATTCTGTAGTATGAATTCATTACAATTTGAAAAAATTATAATAATTGCCCTACCAAATAACCCTGCACCCATTACAACCTCACCACTATTCCACTACTTTGGCCCTATCAGATACTACTCCAGACCAGTAACCTGGGAGGACGGGACACTATCGTTCAAAACATCTTGTAACTATTCTGCTGTAATATTCCGTACACCCAAGTACACTATATACAAAAATATGTGGACACCCCTTCAAATTAGTGGATTCAGCCATTTCAGCCACACCCGTTGCTGACAAGTGTATAAAAATCGAGCACACAGCCATGCAATCTCCATAGACAAACATTGGCAGTAGAATGGCCTTACTGAAGAGCTCAGTGACTTTCAACGTGGCACCGCCATAGGATGCCACCTTTTCAACAAGTCAGGACATTCAATTTCTGTTCTGCTAGAGCTGCCCCAGTCAACTGTAAGTGCGGTTATTGTGAAGTGGAAATGTCTTGCAGCAACAGCTCAGCGGTAGGCCACACAAGCTCAAAAGCGCGTAAAAATCATCTTTCCTCAGTTGCAACACTCACTACCAAGTTCCAAACTGCCTCTGGAAGCAACGTCAGCACAAGAACTGTTAGTCAGGAGTTTTGTGAAATGGGTTTCCGTAGCCGAGCAGCCGTACACAAGCCTCAGATCACCATGCACAATGCCAAGCGTCGGCTGGAGTGGTGTAAAGCTCTCCGCCATTAGACTCTGGAGCAGTGGAAACGCGTTCTCTGGAGTGATGAATCACGCTTCACCATCTGGCAGGCCGACAGACAAATCTGGGTTTGGCGGATGCCAGGAGAACGCTACCCCCAATGCATAGTACCAACTGTAAAGTTTGGTGGAGCTCGGTGTGAAAGAATGTGACTGGCCTGCTCAGAGCCCTGACCTCAACTGCATCGAACATCTTTGGGGATGAATTGGAACACCGACTGCGAGCCAGGCCTAGTCGCCCAACATCAGTGCCCGACCCCACTAATGCTCTTGTGGCTTAACAAGTCCCCACAGCAATGTTGCAACATCTAGTGGAAAGCCTTCCCAGAAGAGCGGAGGCTGTTTATAGCAGCAAAGAGGGGGGGACAAACTCCATATTAATACCCATGATTTTGGAATGAGATGTTAGACAAGCAGGTGTCCACATACATTTGATCATGTAGTGTACATCTCTGCAGCTGCCACCACAACATCAAACCTTATCCTCTGTGATTTAGATTAAATTCCTGCGGTACAAATTGACAACCATGGCCATGACCGCCCCCCCCCCCCACAAAAAGAAACTTACTGAAGCACATGTTACTACTATCATTGGCCTCAGCCTACTCACCGATGCTACACATTCCTATGTCTCATGTGCTCCTGCACACTTCTCACATCTAGGAATCTCACTCTGACACATGACCATAAGCTTGACACCTAAAACACCGTACTGGAGTCAGGTATAAAGTTCTCCGAGGATAACAGACACATCCTAACTTGACTTTATCTGGTAACGACTCTGCATCACCGGGTCTGAGTCACACCAAACGGAGGGCTTCACAGACAACTGGAATCTTCAACTTCAGTTGATCCTCCTCAACGCCACTCGAGTTCTCTATTTTCGATGGCTCCCTACTCCGGAGAGGAAAGCAAGTCACAGTTCTTGGCCTCAGTCGTGTGGTGCGAAGTGCTTGCCCCCTCTGGACGGCAGAAACACAACAACAAAAAAATCAACACTTTCACCGACCCAACCTCTTCTCCAACCAACTTGACACCACATATTGATTTGCCTGAAGGCAAGGATCCATTCTCTCAAAAAAAATCTCACTCCCACTGAGCCAGAATCATTATGTTCATCATCGGGACGAAGTTCAACCTCGGCTGTCTTCACCACACCTGCCGCCGCAGTTAATTCATCCTCACTCTCATCACTTTCAGTTTCCTTCTGTAGCTCTTCTAAAAGTTATGTGTGATCCACCACTCCATATTCACTCAAAACATGTTCCACTTTTCTCATTTCTTTCCTGTCCGCCATCTTCTCCTTTATGAGATCTTCCAGAATAGCATTCCATATTTACTTATAATTTGCTCTACTTTTTTTCCTGTCCTCCTTCTTCTTCTTCTTACCCCCACCTCAAGGCCACCCACAATCGGCCACACACTGGCCTCATTGGCCTCTCTCCCCCTTGTGCATGCCACTGCATGGTCTATATACTGCTGCTCCAGCCCTAATTGCAGCCAGGTGTCTAAGGTGTGCAGCTGCAGTCAATTAAGTCTCTGTGACTATTTGCCACACCCTGTACTGAGTCATTTAGCCACCAGCTGGGGCCAAAAGCGTGTCCCAGCCCTACGCCCCTCGTGTGCTCACTAAAGCAAAACATATTGTTTACTTAACAACAAAAAACAAACTACTTAGTTAAAAATGTGCATATGTAAATCTGAAATGTCATGGACAACAAATTGGAAGAACAGATCACGTTGGCGTCATATGGATAACAGAATGTGTAATTTAGCCTATTCTCATGTGAGCAAACTTGCAAACTTCACCCATATTCTAGTTTTGCAAAAAAAGTAGTGTGTAGTTCCAGTAAGTAGTTAGCTGCACCACTACATGGCAAAAAAAATAGTAACTGAAAACACTACCTAGATTTGAATTTAGTTCAACGACCACCAAGCCACTGAAAATGTAGTTAAATAAATAGTTGAAAATGTAGTTAAATAAATAGCACTACTCCCCAACACTGCCCTCCTCTCATCATTCCATCTCTTTCACCTCCTGACCACACCACCCTCCTCCCTTTCTACTCATATCCTCCCTCCCTTCCTTTCTTCTTCCCTCCCTCCCTCCCTAAATCAACGTCTTTCCTGAGGGAGTGTAAGCAGATTGAATGAGAAAGACTCCATTAATCATTCTATCAGCTCTAGATTGGGCACCTGTTGGCGCTACTTCTGGGGTCCTCACTTTGTTTTTGTTTTTTAATCAGGCACTGTCACTGGCCAGAGCTACTTTATTGGGGTATTTTGGGCTCATGGGGCTGGTTCCCAGGTGCTCAGAGTCAGATAAATCTTCATATTTACTTAGACAGGGCTTCTTTGAAGGCACCAACACTAATTCACTAGCCTATTCCTCTCCAAAGCTTGTCTCTCTAACCATCTGTCCTGTCCCTCTGTCCACTCACCGTGGCTACTGCAGCTGGCCTGGCAGGGCTGGTCTGTGTGTGTTGCTGGATCTGGCTGGCACGGCGGAGGTCCGGACCGGTGATACGGACAGACAGGGAAAACGTTTGTTTCCACTAGAAGACAATGTTCCTACAGGGGAGAGAGACAGGAAGACAGGGATACAATACGCTCCTTTCAGACCAAACCAACAGAGCGATGACAACATGGTGGATGACGACATGGTGGATCTATCTATCTGTGCATGTGTGTGCGTGCGTGTGTACGTATGTGCGTGGAGAACTATCCTCTTCCACAAACACAAGGATGATGTGGATTTGGAGAAATAAGTGATTGCCCATCAAAGTGCCAGTGAATCACAAGTAGTGTTAAACGGTTAAAGTCTCTTGCTCCATTTCCGCTGAAACCACGAAGCCCATCAACCTGAATAGTATTATGAAACAAGCTTTGGGAAAGCCAGTCTTCATCTCGCAGCTGAATCACGTTGACAAGTTTTCAACACCATAGTAGTTTGAATAAACAGCAGACCATCAGCAAATGACATGCCAACTAATCTTCTCTTAATTGGTATGTGAAGTGTGTGTGTGTGCATGTGTGCCCTCATACAGTGTGTGTGTGTGCCCTCATACAGTGTGTGTGTGTGCTCTCGTACAGTGTTGTGTGCGTGTGCGTGTGTGTGTGTGTGTGTGTGTGTGTGTGTGTGTGTGTGTGTGTGTGTGTGTGTGTGTGTGTGTGTGTGTGTGTGTGTGTGTGTGTGTGTGTGTGTGTGTGCGCGCGCCCTCATACAGTGTGGGTGTGGATAATGGAGGGCATTTTATTGTACTGCATAAACTAGGCTATAACATTGATTCTCTCTCCCACATGCACTTAACCTGTTTCTACAGCTAGTTACCCCACTGCATAATGCATAAAGGAGCATAAAGTACAGGTCAATGATGCTATAAGTGTTGAAATGGGAGATATCTTGACTAGCCTGTGTCCTAATAAGTGTGTGTGTGTGTGTGTGTGTGTGTGTGTGTGTGTGTGTGTGTGTGTGTGTGTGTGTGTGTGTGTGTGTGTGTGTGTGTGTGTGTGTGTGTGTGTGTGTGTGTGTGTGTGTGTGTGTGTGTGCGTGCGTGCGTGCGTGCGTGTCAATCACAATCAACCAAATTATGGAATTTCTCGTGGAATGATGCTGTCGAATCAAGACACTTGTAGAATCTATGCCAAGGCGTATTGAAGCTAATCGGGTGGCTCATGGTGGCAATACGCCCTATTAAGAAACTTTACTGTATGCTGGTGTTTTCTTTATTTTGGCAGTTACCTGTATATACATAATGTATGTATTAGTGTGTTTGGACCGCTATGTCTGTTTATTGGGATTCCCAAGATTTTTCTCAAATCTCTTGCTTTTTCCCCCCCAGGTTTGTCCGGGTTTTCCAGCATGTTTGGGAAAAAGAAGAAGAGGCTAGAGATTTCGGCACCGTCTAACTTCGAGCACCGGGTCCACACTGGTTTCGACGAGCGGGAGCAGAAGTTCACAGGTCTGCCCCAGCAATGGCAGAGTCTCCTGGCAGACACAGCCAACAGACCCAAGCCCATGGTAGACCCCTCCTATATCACACCCATACAGCTGGCTCCTATGAAGGTAGAGTACCGGTGGACAAATGGTGCTACTCAGTCTGTCTGAATTCTCAGATCCCTTTCTTTCTGTCTTTCTTTTTTCTTTCTCTGGGATTCTCTCTCTACATCTCAGTTTTATTCTCTGTCTGTCTGTCTGTCTGTGTCTGTGTCTGTGTCTGTGTCTGTGTCTGTGTCTGTGTCTGTGTCTGTGTGTGTTGTGTGTGTGTCTGTGTCTGTGTCTGTGTCTGTGTCTGTGTCTGTGTCTGTGTCTGTGTCTGTGTCTGTGTCTGTGTCTGTGTCTGTGTCTGTGTCTGTGTGTGTGTCTCTACTGTACCTATCTATACACACCCAGTGTCTTTGAGCACCAGTCTGGCTCCTTTCACCTGTCATGAGCTGTTATGTTGTCTTTATATGGAGGGAAGATGGGCAATTCTTCAACGACATGAGTACACACTTCCTCAAGACTCTAAGAAGCCATAGACCTTGTAAGGAGAAGTAGAACTTCTGATAGTACCTGAGCTATCCAGGAATACTAATCTATTAACGGATTGACTGTTTCATCCTTCGTCTTTCCATTATTGATCCTGGGAGTGTCTATTACTTCCAGTCACTTACATACACTTACAACACTTAATGTGACGATTGGATGGTCCTGAAAGACAAAGTTATCTTTGGCCAAGATTGTTGCCAAACGTGAAGATATCAAAAGCGCTGCCATCCCAGCTAACAACAACGTTCCCACAACTTTAGAGAACTTAGTCTCATTAGGTCGTTAACTAACTTGTTTCATAGGAATGTTCCCGTGCTGTGCAAGGAATGTTTGCAAGAGACCATTCCCTTTCTGTCAAATAAAACGTACCCAGAACGTGGTTATTATGTTCTAGACACGTTTAACGAGAACGTTGCAAGAACGTTTGTGTCCAGTTTTCTGTGGGTTAGGAGAATATTCCATCAACATCCCACCAAACATACACAGAACATGATTGTCATGTTCTCGGAACATAAGCTATTCCTGTTCTAGACATGTAAAAGTTAAACATTCACGTATCCAGCTTTCTGTGGATTAGGAGAATATTCCATCAATGTCCCACCAAACACGGTTGCCATGTTCCCAGAATATAAATTATTAGGAGAATATTTCATCAATTGATCACATCTCATTACTGAGCCAATCAAGGCCCTGATTGACCCATTCATAGCACGTTGTCTGTCAAAGATACTCACACACAGTGCCTTGACCATACAGTACATGCTCATTTATACAGTAGTTATTATTCAACATGTCCTCACCTGGGATTTGAACTCACAACCTCTTGGTCCACGGTGCTCCTATCTTCCTGCTATGCCACCATGGCCATGTCATGTATCAGTTAATCTGACTATTCTCGCTTTTTTTTAACTTATTGCAGGGCTTTCTGTCTAGTTGTCTAATGTTGGAGGGATTTTCACCTACTTTAATGATACCCCTGAATCACTATGATCAATGCCATCTTTGATTGAGTGTACTTTTAACAGAGTTGAGATTCACTTCAAAGTGCATTCACCCTATTGCTTACGCCTATCAAGTTGTTTAAGATCTTCACAAATGCCTATGGAGGAGGGGTTAGGGTTTCTTCTTGACAAGGTCTAACTGTACTTGCCCAATAATTACATGGTGCAGTGATATTCCTTATAGGGATAGTGGTTAGGGCATTTTTCATTGGTGCTGTTGGCCTGGTTTCGAGACCCTCTACCGGAGTCCCGCTACTCTCACGTTGTTAGCAAAACACGTTAATGTCATTATTGCCCTTTTGAAATGCATTTATCAACCATTCCAATTGTTTATATGGATATTTCATTAGAGCACTTGGAAATATCATCTTTGCATCTTTCTTTATTATCATAATGGTTTATAGATTTCTCCTCTTTCACGCATCTCTGGAACTGGCTACTAGCTTTGTGCCTTTGTACACCACCTTCAGATGCTTCTTCAGGTTTGATGTGGTGTTTCTGGACAAAGAGATCAATGCTGCCTTTGCAGAGTTGTTCATTTGACTAAAATGTTGTTCTCTTTCTCCTCGGAATAACTCAAAATAATGGGAGCGTTTCCACGAGGAACAGATTAAGCGGGTTGACAACCCAGCTGCCGTCTTTCTTCTGTTTTAAACTTTACGAAAGGCTATTGGAAACGGGTAAACCTATAGAATGAATTCCATTAGCATGAGGACAAGGCTTTAAGAAATATATTTAACATGCCAGTAGATATATCCTTCTGAAAGTAATATACAGGTTACTTAGTTACAAAAAATTAACTAATAATATTACAATATTTGATGACAGTTACTTGTTATATAACTCTGTTACTCATAAAAGTAACTGTTAGTAATTATTACCCTAACACTGGTCTGAAGTGATCCTGTTGGAATTTGTCTATTTTTACACATTAAAACTTTGAGATGGAACTCTATGTTCTGTACTGTTTTGGTATAACTGGCGTCATCATTGCTTAAATGGCAAAGGTGAGAATGTACATGAGAAAGTACAGACACGCTACTGTAAATATACACATTGATGACATTCTGAGAATATGCTAACCATGTTCTGGGTACACAGATTGTTTCTATCAGAAGCAACACTACCACCTGGGCCATGTACCGGCTACAAGTCAGGACCATTCCAGATAGAAAGGCAATGACGAGAGCTGATGTGATTCCTTATCAAGGGACACATTGTTCTACATGGTATACATGGTGTGGATTTCAAGAAGACAGAGAGCATTCTCTTTGAGGTGCTTAGCTTTCAATGCAAAAACACATTTGAATTATATCGGTGTTGTAACTGTTGCCAAATAATGACATTAACATACTGTATGTTGCCAAGGAAGTGAGAGTAGGGTGAATCTCCTAAGCGGGTCTCAAACCCAGGCCACCAGGACCAATGACAAACACCCTAACTGTCACGGTCGTCTTCCTGTGAGAGAGTGGACCAAGGCGCAGCGTGTGAAAAATACATCTTCTTTATTTAGAAGAGAGAGAAAACACAAAACAAACACTATACATAAACTGAAAACAAAACGACCGTGAAGCTACAAACGTTAGTGCACAGACAAGCAACAAACATTCAACATAGACAATTATCCACAAATGCATGATGCCCATGACTGCCTTAAATATGGCTCCCAATCAGAGACAAATGAAAGACATCTGTCTCTGATTGAGAACCACTCAGGCAACCATAGACATACCTAGACACATTCACTCAACCATAGACATACCTAGACATATTCACTCAACCATAGACATACCTAGAAACATTCACTCAACCAAACTCATACACTACACCCAACACCCCCTTTACCATATAACCACCCAAAACGACAAAACACAAACATTCCCCGTGTCACACCCTGACCTACGTAAAAATAATAATGAAAACAAAGAATACTAAGGCCAGGGTGTGACACTAACCACTCTCCCAATAACGTATACAGTATCTTTAGGGCTTGTGTTTATTGGACCAGTATAGTTAGGCCCTGTCCAGATGAACTCCTAACCCCCCCACCCTAGGCATTCATGTAGATCTGAAACAACTTGATAGGTGTAAGCAATAGGGTGAGTGTACTTTGAAGTGAACCTCAGCTCTGTTAAAAGTACACTAGTCACTTTTATTGAGCATAGTGATTCAGGAGCATCCTTAAAACAGGTTAATATGCCCCACTGACATTAGACAACTACACAGAAAGTCCTTAAATTGTCGAAATAAGCAAATCAGATCAACGGTGACAGAATAGTCAAATAAAGTGAGAACTGATGGAGACATGGTGGCGTGGCAAGAATATCTGAATGCTGGGAACCAAGAGGTCGCGAGAACATGGCAACCATGTTCTGTGTATGTTTGATGTGACGTTGTTGGAATATTCTCCCAAACCTCCGAAAACTGGACACGGGAATGTTCTTGCAACGTCCCATGAAAAGTGTCTTGAACGTTAATGCGGTATATTCTGAGAACAGGGTAACCACGTTCTAGATAAGTTCTACTTGACATTGAGGGGAATATTCTCCTAACTTTAACACGAAACATGCAACAAAAAGGTTCTCAGAAGTTTTTTGCTAACGTGGCTAGAATGTTCCCCTAACTAATGGAAAACTGGAAACAAACATTAGGGGAACATTACGGGTAACAAAAACGTTCTCTCTCCCTCGAATTGTCAGCTGGGGTAACTAGTAATGGTTCAGCGAAATGCAATATCCCATCATTCTGCTTGACAAAACAATACAATCTCTTTGCAGATGACACTGTGAGATGAATTGCCCATGTTTCCTCCACCTCTGTGACTGTTCCCCCTTGTCTCTGCCTCTTCTGAGTGTCTCCCAATGCTGTGTTGTTGTTCAATGATTATTTATATTGTCGTTTTTTCCCCCCGATAGGGGCAGATACAATTAATAACATAGAATCTTCAACAGTCAGAAGCATTCCACCATCGCGCTATAGCCTATGCGTGTTTATGTCGAAGCAGCCCTTGAAGTTGTAGTGCTTGTTTAAAATACTTTACTCCTTTAGGAAGCATCAGAGTGGCTTCTGAGGGGATTCTATCCATTATGCCCAGGCTGTTAGCTGTCGTTGTACCTAGGGGTCCCAGCCAGTGGGAGTGTCAGTCCTACTCCCTGTCTGTGGTGTCCCCTTCATACTGCATGTGTGGCTCTCGACCCTCACACCCTGTGTCCTCTGTGTCACCACACCTGCTTTTATTTACTGTTATTACACGCCGTGCAATGAACTGACACAAGCCAACGACGCACACCACACGGACAGACCACTTTATCGTTTCAGCAACTGTTTTGATATTTAACAATCAACCTGAATAGCTGCCACTGCTCAAATGGAAAAACAAATGAATCGTTCGTGATTGTCAACAACAGTGCAAATAATCCTTAAAGAGAAGCACTTAGTTAGATGTCACATCAGACTTACAGTGATGGTGAGCTGGCACGTCACAAACAGAGACATTCAAGGACGTTTCATCGAAATATTCTTACAGCAGTAGACCATGATCTTAGATAAAGAAAAAAAGCAGCAACTTGCTTAGTTAGCTGTACTAGTTCTCAATTGACCAGTATTGAAATGCTCCCTATTTAACAGTGGTCTACTGCGCAACGCTAGCTACATTTGTAGCGGTGGCTTGTTTAAAGCAATGGGACATAGGTTATTATCTTCAGCGTTAGCCGCTAAGCTAGGCTAGTTTATGAGGAGCCACGGGGCATTCGGGAGAATAGGAACAAGAGGACATGACATCACAGGATATGACATCAGATATATAGTTAAATACTTCCTGTCTAACCTCTAACCTCAATTGACTTTCTACCACTAGCTTATTAAAGGTTTTTAGACAGCGGCAGCAAGTACACAAAAAAACGTTTCTGGTGAAACTTGATCTTTCTAGAACAGCACTGTTGCCATTGGAGATATCTCTGAAGAGGGGGAAACAAGACTTTAATTATCTTACTCTCTTCACAGATATCTCCCAAGAAAATCCGGTCGGCCGAAACACCCTTGCGAAAAGTATGACTTCTACCACCCTTCAATTCCCTTTTCTGTTCTTCTCTTTTCTCTTCCTTTTTCGGTCACACACTATCACAACCACAAACCTCTGTTTCCTTTTACTACATCTTTCCGGCACTACCTGGCCACATGCATTCAGTCGGAGGTAGTGTGTTAAGGTTGTGGTAGGGGAGGGGCATAGTACATATTACATATTTTTGCTAGTTCTTATTTTCAATCATACGCATGACCCCGAAAAGTCACTATTCTGTAACCATAGCAGAATGTTGTTTTATTTTTTATTTGTATATAGTATTTATTTCCGAGTGCTAGCATTGATGTGCTGATATGGATGTGAAGTGCGTGCTACCATGGCCTGCTATACAGAGCTGACATGGGTTCAAGTACTATTTGAAATTATTTTTTAATACTGCAACGGTGCTTGATTGAGCTTGACTGTTGCCATGAAACCAATAGAAAAGCCTAGAAAGTGTAAACGCCACCCACCTAGCCTTCCAAGCAGGCTAAAGCAAGTGGTAAAAGTATTGGAAAGATTTCAAATAGTATTTGAACCCAGGTTTGATACAGAACCGGAAGGGAAACAGGTCATAAGGGTTTTGCATGTTTTTCAGAACCCTCTCTGCCCTTCCCCAGAACCTTCCCTGCTCAGCCAACAACTAACTAACCGACTGGCCTGAGCCAGTCCCATTACTCAGCTCCAGCTCGCATACACGCAAACCCGCACACACACACACACACACACACACACTTCAGCTCTTCTCATCTGGTAACTCATCAATGTTTCTCTCCACATAAATGAATGACATATGATGTGCAGTCTCTGGGTCGTGAAGGGACGATACGGAATGATTATATTTTCCTATTTGAAGATGAACAGTAGGCTCTCTTAATGTTTTATGAATGGCTTATAAATAGTTCATAAGTGGTATATAAATGATTGATTCCGTGATTTGCATCGTGTTTCTCTGTTTTTGAGAGCAAAGGCGAAGGTATCAGCGATTGTAGCGAACCAAACAACAATATTGTTGCTTTCCCTTTCTCTTTCCTCCTCTCCTCCCTCCTCTTTCTCATCTCTCCTGTCTTTGTTGGTCTCATTAGAGGCATGTGCATCCATATGTGTGTGTGTTTGTGTGTGTGTGTGTGTGTGTGTGTGTGTGTGTGTGTGTGTGTGTGTGTGTGTGTGTGTGTGTGTGTGTGCGCGTGTGTGTATGGCTGAGTCACAGGGTGGGTTGTGCTATATTTATCTCTCTGTGTTGGTCTGATGTCCCTCTCTCTTTGTTGTAATGACACATGAGTGATGCTACTCTACCTCTGGCTGGCAGGCCCCCCCAGCACTGTGTCGAGATGTGTGTGTGTGTGTATGTGTGTATGTGTGTGTATCTATGTGTGTGTATCTATGTGTGTGTTCCTTTGCCTGGCAGTCTCCTAGCATTCTCATTGGGTACTGTAAAGGGGACAGAGGAAAAGGTCAGTGTGACGTGTGTGTGTTTTGGTAGGGTTAGGAAGGTTGGTGCGGTCATTGTTGCTCAAATAACTCCCAACATCGCCCTCTGGCTGGCACTCATAGTTTATTCATTTTCTCCCCTTCAATCTCACCCTTCCCTTTTTTCCCTTCATTCTCTCCTCTCTTTTCTACCCTACTTCCCTTCTTCCCATCTGTTCTCCCCTACCCCCTCTCCTCCGCTCTGCCCCCCCCCCCCCACTTTCTCTCCTTCAGAAGGTTTGGGTCTGTATGCACTCTCTCCTCTCTCCCAGATGGAAGTGCTCCATATCACTACCTTTATTCTTTATTCTTACCCCTCTTCTCATCCGACCCCCATCCCCCAGAAGTAGGCGAACGCAAAGCGCTAACAGCATTTCCATGTCTAAAACATCTCTGTGGCCCTGAGGGAGAGAGTGAGCTACAGTAGCTGCCTTTGGGTTAGAGAGATAGAGCTAGCCATTGGATTACCGATGGTGGTGAGATGTTTTTTTATTCTTGAGCCCACCACCAACCCCCTTCTTCAGAGGAATACTTTATTACCATGCTTCGTAATATTAAGGTCAGTCGGGGTTTTTTGTTGTATTATAAATATTATTGGATATGTTCTTTTCCCTCTTCTCTTTTCAAAAAGCTACCCAATGTTTGCCTGTCGTCAATTTCTCCCGTTTGACAGCATTGTATACTCTGGCAGTGAGAGGGTTAATGTCGGTGTGAGGCTCATGCAGCACGTTAGCTTGACACCCTCATGGTGTCAGATCCTGTGAAGTACTGGCGATAATTGACCCTGAAGGGTAGTAACACAGGGACAGTGTGTGTGTTTATGGAGATGGGGTGGGGGTGGGTGTGGTGGGGTTCTATATCCTCAGCTGTGTCCCTGGTTTACAGTAAGACAGTGAGAAACTGTAAATGTTACTGGGGGAGATGGACTGGGACGGGACAAGGTCAGTGTGACTATACACTGGCTGATGGTAGCATTCTGAGATTTACAACTGGGCTGAGATAGAGAGACTAGCATGGTATAGACTTAAAGTAGATCAGTCACAAGGACTATGCTATAGACTTAGCAAGAGTAGAGCAGTAGGTCAGTGTGTGTGTGAGAGACTGGTGCACTGAAAACAATATGGTCCAGTGAAGGCATATAGCCCATTGAGAAGTGTGTGCACAGTAATACTACTGTGAGAGATTGTGGTGTGTGTGTGTGTTGGGTTGGCTACTGGAAATGTCAGTGGCTCAGTGACAGGGTCATTGACAACAGGACGTCACTGCACCGTGCCAATCCCCTGGCATGTGACGGGGAAAAACAGATCTGGATAGTGTGTGTGCGTGTGTGTGTGCATGCTGGCATGTGAGAGTGTAGGGCGTGCTGGGTTCCAGGAGTTGCAGCTGGGCAGAGTGAGTTATGGTGGGGGTGGATGGGGGTGGGTATAAGGAGGGCCTAGAGGCCCAGGCACAGACCACAGATGAGAGGGGAAAGCGTTGGCTGGGCCAGAGGAAAAGACAGGAAGAGAGACAGGGACTACCAGTGTCAATGTGTGAGAGAGAGAGAGCTACAACACTGGAGTCCCACAGAGAAACGATTCGTACACTCTCACAGGTGGAGTATTATGACTGTTCAAGTTGTGTCAACAAGGCTGAGTCGTTGTAACGCTGTTAAAGGTTTAATATGTCATTTACTTCATGGGGGAGTTTCTCTGTCAGCAAACTGAAGTGTCGGGTGCGTGTTGTTATGTTAAGTCGGAGTTTAGGGTCTTCAAACGTGTTGTTTCCTTTGCTGTGAGATGTGTGGGTCACACGATGCAGTGTGTTGATGTGTTCTCTACTGCGGTCAGCTATTTGGAGGGTGGAAGTATTTATGTTCATCCACGGTGTTTTCACGGGCTTCTGTGGTGGTTAACTGTCCCCTTACGGTGTCTGACTGAAATCGATGAATTACAAGTGCTGTTTAGGAGAAGTGTGACGTTTGGTGCAAGCATGACAGAGTTATTTTGGTATAGGAGCAGTGTTCAGGTGCTATGATTTCTGCCCTTAAACCGGATGGGACCGGGAGGGAGGGAGGGAGGGAGGGAGGGAGGGAGGGAGGGAGTCAGGTGCCAAAACGACTATTTGAACAGCGAAGTGTAGGGTTAAAGAGTTCACACGTTACACAGAGCACCAAGACACTGGAGGTGTTAATGGCACTGGATTCTCTCCAAACCAACTTCCTCCACTGAGAATGGATAGTACTCAGAGTGTTCAGTTGAAAGTACCCCGGACTTCTTATGATCTATCTGTCAATGAACTGCATGACTGTCTTACTTTGCTTCAATAATGAATGACTAATGAATAATAGTTTGCCCAGTGTTGGTTGTTGAAAGGTCACTTCTTTTATTATATCCTTTTCCGGTGTCTATTATCTGCATGTCAATTTGATTGTACTCCGGATTCGGTTTATCTTTGTACTTACGCACGCACGATACGCACGCACGCACGCACACACACACACACACACACACACTCCTAGACAGAGAGAGCATCTGTATTTCTTGGCAGTCATAGAGGCTGAAGTGGATGGCATTGATTTAAGCCTCTCTATCTTTCTTTAGCTCCATCCTCTCCTCCACCTCCTCATTCTCTCGCTCTGTGTTCGTCTCTCATTCCTGTCATTCACAGACACAGTCTCTAAATCTCAGAGCCGTCGGAGTCACGGTCAGAGAGAGATTTGACACACTCACACACACACACACACACACTCTGTGTCTAAATCAAATCAAATCAAATGTATTCATATAGCCCTTCTTACATCAGCCGATATCTCAAAGTGCTGTACAGAAACCCAGCCTAAAACCCCAAACAGCAAGCAATGCAGGTGTAGAAGCACGTCTACATCGGAGGTGGATCATTCTTCGGTCTCATTGTGACTGTGCACTCAGTTGACCTAATCAGCGGTGGGGGATTCATTGTATGGGTCTACTGCACCCCCTGGTGGTTAGTTTTAGCCTGTCCCTGTGACTCCCCTGTTACACCGTAGAAAATACATTGAGGAACTACTGTATCTACCCATATGCTCACTGGCCCTAGTTATGAGGACACCATGTGGCACAACAAGGTATTGTGAAAGTCAAAGTGATATGGTATCCATAGCTTTCTACTGTCAGTAGCCTGAACACCAATGAGACAAGGAGAGGAAGATAGGCAAGACAATGAGACAGAGCTGAAGCTTTCTGATATCACAAATTGACTATGTGGGTCTATTGCACTGTACTGTATTCACCTTCCATTCCTCCCTCCCATAACTTATCTTGACACATAGACATATAGATTTCAATATGCACCAATGTATATTCAACTAAACCCTACTCAGGTATAACTCATGTCTGGTTCAATTGGTTTTGATATATTCTCCTATATCGCCTAGTGACTGACCTTGGGAGACTGAAGGCATGTGTGCGTGCGCGCGCGCGCGTGTGTGTGTGCGTGCGTGCGTGTGTGTGCGCGTATGTGTGTGAAAGACAGAGAGAGAGTTAAAGGAAGAACAAGTGAAGTTAACTTTCTGACAGGACTTGGACTTAGATTAATGACTGTCCGTGTGTAATTAAGGCATGGTGAGTGGTCTATCTGGCCGTGTGAGTGTGCACGCGTACTTGCACGTGTGTGTTTGTTCGTCCAGTGCGTGCGTGCGTGCGTGAAATGAAACCAGAGTGAGCTCCTGTCTCTCTCAAAGCGCTGAGAAGAAGATAACACTGGGATGCGCCTACTAGAGAGCCCTAATTGATCTCCTCGTCTCTGTGTGGAGGCCAGTGGATCAGGAAGTTTCAGTGACAGTGATTAACTCATTGAAGAACTCCTGGAGAACCTCCTGGAGACAGAGAGATTTGGGATTTTATTTAAGACATTACTATTGATTCATTGTGGGGGGCCTCCTCCATCCATGGCTGTTCATAGCCAAACATCAGTGTTTGCCTGCAAACAATTCTTGGTTTAAAGGTCTGCATTATGCACTTAAGGGATACAGCCATATGCTTGTCTTTGATGTGATCTGTAAATCCCACTAGCCTCTATGTGGTGAGTATCTAATATAGGCCTAGCATGACTCATGGGTCCTGGGGCTGGTAGTAGAGCATTTCCCCAGAGAGGTCAGGGGGAACGGGTCAGAGTGGTTTCAGCTGTGGCCTGGATCACATCAGAGGAACACAGTAAACACACACACACAGCACCGCTAGGCCTGGGGTCTTTTCTGGGCTGCCCTAGTCTCCCGGGAGGAGATGACACATCCTACCTCTAACAAACAGAAATACAATTCTAAAAAGGCAGGCATTTTGAAAAAGAGAAATGGTATGTGTTTGTTTGTTGTTGCGTCGTTACAATAGTCACAAGAGTCACAAGAGTTGGCTAAAGCACCGATTAGTCCAGGCTAATATCTCTGCTCTCGGGCCAGGGGTTTCATTTATAAACGTTGTGTAAATTTCACACGAAATATCTGCGTGCGCCATTTCTGAAAAGAATAAGTAATATATTGAATATTGTGATGTATAAAGGTGGTGTTTATAAACGCCATTCATACGCACGTTTCTAGCAACGCGTATGTCCTGCCCACCTGAGATGTGTTTTTTTTCGGCCTTCTATTTCCTGTGTTCGAGGGGCGCAAAATCCAGTTGTCACTTAAGTCGTGCCGTATTGATTGCTTTCATTTTACTTCTGCGACTCTTTCATACTCTTCATACGCTGATGTTTTTTTCCCGCTGACGCTACTACCGCGGAAATGTCTGTAATGACCTGTCAAATACACCCCGGTAATGGCTGAAATGGGCTCAATGGAATACATTGTCCTACCGTTGGATCTATAACAGCGCTAAAGCTTCGTCGGGGATTTAATGTTTCAACACTTACATTACAAGAACGAGAAGAAAGAGGACTTTATTTTGATGGGTGTTCATTTTTAGAGTTTTTTTTAAAAATAAAATAAAAAATTGAATAGTATATGATAAACAGAGTAGCAGCCGCATATATGACGATTGTATATGAGTGGGTATGTGTGTGTAGAGTCATTATAAATGTATGTGCATAATATGTGTGTGTGAGCAAATGATAGCATGAGCATTTGTGTGTGTGTTAGAGTGTCAGTGTGTGTGAGTGTGGAGAACCTTGTGAGTGTGCATAGAGAAAGTGCAAAAATACAAATAAAATAAAATACAAGGGTCAACTCAGATAGTCCGGGTAGCCATTTTTTTTAGCTATTTAGCAGTCTTATGGCTTGGGGATAGAAGCTGTTCAGGAGCCTGTTGGTGTCAGACTTGATGCACCGGTACTGCTTGCCATGCGGAAGCAGAGGGGACAGTCTATGGCTTGGGTGGCTGGAGTCTTTGTAATGATTTTTGGGCTTGCCTTTCACACCGCCTGATATAGAGGTCCTGGATGGCAGGGAGCTAGGCCCCAGTGATGTATTGGGCTGTCCGCACCACCCTCTGTGCCGCCATATGATCAAGGGCTGTGCTATTGCCATACCAAGCAGTGATGCAGCCAGTCAAGATGCTCTCAATGGTACAGCTGAGGATTTGAGGGCCCATGCCAAACTTTTTCAACCTCCTGAGAGGGAAGATGTGCTGTCCCGCCTTCTTCGTTTCGTAATGAAGCCGGTGACGGAGGTGGTTAGCTCGTTGATGTTATTGGTGTAGTCTTTGAAACATATTCCAATCAACGCTAGCAAAGCAGTCCTGGTGCATAATCTCCGATTCTGGTGACCATTTCTCAACGGAGCGAGTCACGGGTACTTCCTGTTTGAGCTTCTGCTTTTAAACAGGAGACAGGAGTATGGAGTAATGATCTGATTTGCCAAATGTAAGACGAGGGTGGGCCTTCTATGCTTGATTGTGGGTAGAATAACAGTGGTCTAGGACTTTAACGCCCTTAGTGGCGAGGGAGACGTGTTGATGGAAGTTGGGAATCACATGTCTTAATGACGAATATTTCAAATCACAGCCTCCGGATGTAAGTTGTCCTGCTTGTTCATAGCTTTGTACAGTTCGCTAAGTGCCAGCTTGTTATTTTTCTTGTCTTGAGGTGGAATGTATACAACAGTCACGATAACAGCTGAAAACTCCCTCAGGAGGTAGAAGGGTCAGCATTTGACCATCAGGCATTCCAAGACGGGTGTACAATGGGTCGACACTTCCACCGCGCTCGAGTCAGCACACTAGTTGTTGTTTATGAAGAGGCAAACCCCTCCCCCTTTCGATTTCCCTGGCTCCATTGTCCTGTCCGCACGGTGAATGGAGAATCCATCAAGTTGGATAGCCAAGGGAAAGACAGCCAATTCACGGACATAAACCCCTTCTTCCGGACAAGCTAAACACCTTCTTTGCTTGCTGTGAAGAAAACAACACCAAGCCACCAATGTGGGCCGCAGCCGCTTATGAGGACTGTGTGCTCCCAATATCCATGGCTGATGTGAGTAAGACATTCAAGCGTGTTAACCCTTGCAGGGCTGCCGGCCCAGAGGGCATCCCAAGCCGCATTCTGCATGTGCAGAATTTTAAGGACATACTGTATTCAATCTCTCCCTATCCCAGTCTGTTGTCATCACTTGATTTTAATATCACATGGATTAGCTTTTCTGCATAATTTATTTACAAAAAGTTTCAGATTTTTGTTACGAGGATGGAAAAAGACTACGCTTGAAATATTTTTGATATTTTCGTCAAAAAAGAGATCAGGGTCCAGAGTAACTCCATGGCCCTTCACATTTTTTTTTGAGATGACTGCACAACCATCGATATTCATTGTCAGATGCAACAGCAGATCTCTTTGTTTCTTGGGACCTAGAATTAGCATCTCCGTTTTGTCCGAGGTTCAATGTAAAACATTTGCCGTCATCCACTTCCTTATGTCTGAAACACAGGCTGCCAGGGTATGCAATTTTGGGGCTTCACCATTTCATCTAAATGTACAACTGTGTGTTGTCTACATAGCAGTGAAAGTTGACATCACCGAATGACATCACCAAGAGGTGGAATATACAGAATATACAGTATAGTGAAAACAATAGTGGTCCTAGTGGTCCTAGAACGGAACCTTGAGGAACACTGAAACTTACCATTGATTTGTCGGAGGACAAACCATCCACAAAGACAAACTGATATCTTTCTGACAGATAAGATCTAAACCAGGCAAGAACTTGTCTGTGTAGACCAATTAGGGGTTCTAATCTCTCTAAAATAATGTGGTGATCGATGGTGTCAAAAGCGGCACTAAGTTCTAGGAGCACGAGGACAGACGCAGAGCCTTGGTCTTATGCCATTAAATAGTCATTTACCACCTTCACGAATGTGGTCTCAGTACTACGATGGGGTCAAAAACTAGACTGGAGCGTTTCGTTTGCATTATTTGTCTTCAGGAAGGCAGTGAGACAAAATTCACAAATTCTACAGCACGATGGCAGAGTCATGTCTTAAGTGTAAAACTAACAATGACTCAATAATTCATACTTTCTGGGAATGCTATAAAGTCCAACAGTTATGGGCAGAGCTAGAAAGTTGACTGTCAGAAGTAGTACAATGTAAACTTACTTTTAATCTGCCTGTCTGCATATTCCAAGACATGGCATATGGGGGTGTAATCTTGAAAGAAAATGTATACTAAAACTTGGAAATCCATCAATCCACTATCATTAACATTTTGAGAATAATGGGAAATTCAATATAGGCCGATTGGCTTTTTTATTTTCCGGGTCAATGTTTGGCTTTTTCAGGAGAGGCTTTATTACTAACACTTTTAGTGAGTTTGATACACATCCGGAGGATAGGGAGACATTTATTATGTTCAACACAGGAGGGCCAAGCACAGGAAGTAGCTCTTTCAGTAGTTTAGTTGGAATATGGCCCAGTAGACAGCTGGAAGATTTAGAGGCCATGACTATTTTCATGAATATGTCGAGAGATACAGGATTTAAAAACTTGAGTGTCTCAATTGATCCGAGGTCCTGGGAGTTCTGTGAATACTCAGGACAATAGATTGTTGAAGAAATATGCAGACTCAAAGATGTGTCCAAAATTTGTTTTATAATAATTATGATATTTTCGTCGAAGAAGTTCATGAATTCATCACTGCTGAAATGAAGGCGGTTCTCACTTGGGGAATGCTGCTTTCTAGCTTTGCAACAGTATCAAAATACATTTTGGGTTGTTTTTATTCTCCTCATCCAGGTTGGAAAAGTAGGCTGATTGAGCAGCAGAGAGAGCTTTTCGATATTGCACGGTACTGTCTTTCCAAGCTAGTCGGAACTCCGTTCCAATTTTCTGGGAGCTTGCTTCAGGACTCTGGCATTTTCTGTATACCAGGGAGCTAGTTTCTTGACTTTTTTAAATTTTGTTTTTAGCTGTGCGACTGCATCTAGGGTATTACGCAAGGTTAAGTTTAGATCCTCGGTTAGGTATTTAACTGATTTTTGTCCTCCAATGTCCTTGGGTAGGTGGAGGGAGTCTGGAAGGGCATTTAGGAATCTTTGGGTTGTCCGAGAATTTATAGTACGGCTTTTGATAATCCTAGGTTGGGTTCTAAGCAAATTATTTGTTGCGATTGCAAATGGAATAAGATGGTCCAATAGTCCAGGATTATGAGGAAAAACATTTAGATCCACAATATTCCACTGGACAAAACTAGATCCAGGGTATGATTGTGGCAATGCGTAGGTCCTGAGACATTGGACAAAACCCACTGAGTCAATAATGGCTCCAAAAGCCTTTTGAAGTGGGTCTGTGGTCTTCTCCATGTGTATATTGAAGTCACCAAAAATTTGAATATTATATGCCACGAGGTCCGATAGGAATTCAGGGAACTCAGTGAGGAACGCAGTATACGGCCCAGGAAGCCTGTAACAGAAACTTTTAAAAAACCGATTGACTAGAACCTCAAAAAATGAAAACGGGGTCATTTGTTTTCAGAAATTGACATTTGCGGTCATAAATGTTTTAACAACACCTCCACCTTTATGGGATGCGTGGGGGAAATGGTCACTACTGTAACCAGAAGGAGTGGCCTCATTTAACACAGTCAAATCATCAGCCCTTAAGCAATGTTTCAGTCAGGCCAATCACATCAAGTTTATGATCAGTGATTAGTTCACTGACTATGACTGCCTTGGAAGTGATGAGGGATCTAACATTAAGTATTCATATTTTGAGATGTAAGGTATTATCACAATCTCCTTCAAAAATGACGTATGGGGGAGGTTTTTATTCCAGTGAGATTGCTAAGGCGAACCACGCCATGTTTAGTTTGGCCTGACCTAGATCGAGGGACAGACATGGTCTTAATGGGGAAAACAGAGCTGACTACACTGACTGTGCTAGGGGCAGACTCCACTAAGCTGGCAGGCTGGCTAACAGCCTGCTGCCTGGCCTGCACCCTATCTCATTGGGGAGCTGGAGGAGTTAGAACCCTGTCTATTTGATAGATAAAATCAGAGCACCCCTCCAGCTAGGATGGAGTCCATCACTCCTCAGGAGGCCAGGCTTGGTCCTGTTTGTGTGTGAGTCCCAGAAAGAGGGCCAATTATCTACAAATTCAATCTTTTGTGAGGGGCAGCAAACAGTTTTCCACCAGCGATTGAGTTGTGCGAGTCTGCTGTAGAGCTCATCACTCCCCCTTACTGGGAGGGGGCCAGAGAGAATTACTTGATGTCGACACATCTTTCTGGCTAAGTTACGTGCTGAAGCTATGTTGCGTTTGGTGACCTCTGACTGTTTCATCCCAACATTGTTGGTGCCGACGTGGATAACAGTATCCCTATACTCTCTACACTTGCCAGTTTTAGCTTCAAAAAGCACCATCTTCGGGTTTACCCTTTACGTCGGTAGCCCTGACCCCTGGTAAACAATGTATAATCACTGGATGATTATTTTTAAGTCTAATATTGCAGGTAATGCAGTCACCAATGACTAGGGATTTCAATTTGTTAGAGCTAATGGTGGCAGTCTTTGGCGGCTCAGACCCCATAACGGGTGGAGGAGAGACCCGAGAATGCTCGGCTGAATGAGCGACACCTGTTGAGCATGCAGACAGCATTTCTTTCCACACTAAAAGTAAAAGGTTCCTGGAGTATCCTTGAGGGGTTCTTCAAATTTAATCTGTGGAGGAACCACTATAAATTCTCCCCCAAAAAACTTTTAATGGATCATTGAAGAACCTTTTGGGGTTAATTTTTTAAACTTGTGTGCCTGAACAAACGAGGGTCAAAATCAAAAGTAACAGTCAGTATCTGGTGTGGCCACCAGCTGCATTAAGTACTGCAGTGCATCTCCTCCTCATGGACTGCACCATATTTGCCAGTTCTTGCTGTGAGATGTTACCCCACTCTTCCACCGAGGCACCTGCAAGTTCCCGGACATTTCTGGGGGGAATGGCCCTAGCCATCACCCTCTGATCCAACAGGTCCCAAACATGCTCAATGGGATTGAGATCCGGGCTCTTCGCTGGCCATGGCAGAACACTGACATTCCTGTCTTGCAGGAAATCACGCACAGAACGAGCAGTATGGCTGGTGGCATTGTCATGCTGGAGGGTCATGTCAGGATGAGCCTGCCGGAAGCGTACAACATGGGGGAGGAGGATGTCTTCCCTGTAACGTACAGCATTGAGATTTCCTGCAATGACAACAAGCTCAGTACGATGATGCTGTGGCACACCGCCCCAGACCATGACGGACCCTCCACCTCCAAATCGATCCCGCTCAAGAGTACAGGCCTCGGTGTAACGTTCATTCCTTTAACGATAAACGTGAATCCGACCATCACCCCCGTCAGTGAAGAGCACTTTTTGTCAGTCCTGTCTGGTCCAGCAACGGTGGGTTTGTGCCCACAGGCAACGTTGTTGGCGGTGATGTCTGGTGAGGACCTGCCTTACAACAGGCTTACGATCCCTTAGTCCAGCCTCTCTCAGCCTATTGCGGACAATCTGAGCACTGATGGAGGGATTGTGCGTTCCTGGTGTAACTCGGGCAGTTTTTGTCCCACAGGTGTGATGTTCAGATGTACCGATCCTGTGCAGGTGTTACACGTTGTCTGCCACTGCAAGGACGATCTGCTGTCCGTCCTGTCTCCTTGTAGTGCTGTCTTAGGCGTTTCACAGTGCAGACATTGCAATTTATTGCCCTAGCCACATCTGCAGTCCTCATGCCTCCTTGCAGCATGCCTAAGGCACATACACGCAGATGAGCAGAGACTCTGGGCATCTTTCTTTTGGTGTTTCTCAGAGTCAGTAGAAAGGCCTCTTTTGTGTCCTAAGCTTTCATAACTGTGACATTAATTGCCTACCGTCTGTAAGCTGTTAGGGTTTTAACAACTGTTCCACAGGTGCATGTTCATTAATTGTTTACGGTTCATTGTACAAGCATGGGAAACAGTGTTTTAACCCTTTACAGTGAAGATCTGTGAAGTTATTTGGATTTTTATGAATTATCTTTGAAAGACAAGGTCCTGAAAAAGGACGTTTCTTTTTTTGCTGAGTTTATATATTTCAACTATGCTGTGATGTTTAACATACAATTTCAATATATCTAATCGAATAGAATCCACAGATTGCGAGTTGAAGATAAATACTTTTACTAAGAGTATTGGTATATTAATAATTGACTGACCCAGTCTCTCCAGATCTCCTAACAGCACTATTTCTAGGGTCAATTTTAGATCAATGCTATGCATTTTCAGCTTTTCCTGAACCTGAGACCAGAAACAGGCTACCTGCAATACCAAAACAAATGGTCTATTGATTCTGTATCCTCACAACAAAATCTGCAGAGCTTCGATGATTTTATGCCCTAAATATTTAACATTTTGTTGGTGGCAAGAATTCTATATAATAATTTTTTTCTGAACAGCACGGAGTTTTGAATCTTGTATTGTTTTATATAGCAACTCATACACCCTGTACCATGGAATCGGTATATCAAAAATCTCTTCCCAACTGTTTTGTAATTTGTATGGTACAGTTTTCAACATCCTGCTTCTCAAATGAAACTGGTATACTTTCCTATTTATGCTATTTTTATTCCTCCGACAGTTTTGATCCTTTACACTGGGCAGACAGACCAGTTCCCTACCTCCTCCCGCTGCCACCTGCCTCCTCCATTTTTTGGGTAATGCTGTAATCAATTGGTTGTACTCTTAGATTGAGCAGACCTTCCCGTACAAAGGACATAACTCTACCATTCCAATTTTCAATATAGTTTTAGAACAAAATACCCTTTTCAAACATTTTTCCCATAAATACAGGTATTTTATCAACCAGCCCATTTGAGTTTGTGTCACGCCCTGACCGTAGAGAGCTTTTTATGTCTCTATTTTGGTTTGGTCAGGGTGTGATTTGGGTGGGCATTCTATGTTCATTTTCTATGTTTTGTATTTCTTTGTGTTTGGCTGGGTGTGGTTCTCAATCAGAGGCAGCTGTCTATCGTTGTCTCTGATTGAGAATCATACTTAGGCAGCTTTTGCCACCTGTGTTTTGTGGGTAGTTGTTTTCTGTTTTGTGTCTGCACCAGACAGTTCTGTTTCGTGTTGTTACATTTTGTAATTTTGTCTCAGTGTTCAGTTAAATAAATAATCATGAACACTTACCACGCTGCGCTTTGATCCGATCCTTCTTCATCCGACGACCGTTACAGTTTGGCCATAATATTTGGTGTAACTTTTCAGGGGGATGAATTTGAAATTGTAGCCAGCTCTGGAATGCTTGTTTGAAAAAGAGAGATACTTTGAAAAAAGTATAATTTTCAATTAATCGAAAATGAGAAATTTTTAAACAATGGATGAGCTTTTCTTAGTAATCTACTTGAGAACCATTTAGGGTTCAAGTAAAACTTTTGAATAAGGGAAGCTTTTAGAGAGAGGTTTAGTGCTTTTATATTTAGTGATCTCAACCCACCCAATTCATATTCATTATATAGATAGGCACGATTTATTTTGGCTGGTTTAGCGTCCCAAATAAAGCAAAATATTTTTTGCTCATATGATTTGAAAAACAAATCATCAGGAGTAGGCAGCGCCATAAGTAAGTGAGTAAACTGAGATATGACTACGGAGTTAATCAGGGAAATTTTTCCATTACTAGACAGGTATTTACCGCTCCATGGTTGCAGGATCTTGTCTTTTTTAGTTTTCTATTGAAATTCATTGTGGAGAGCTTATTTATATATTTTGTGATATGAATACCAAGTATGTCTACTTCACCATCAGCCCATTTTATAGGTAAACTGCAGGGTAATGTAAAGGTTGTATTTTTGAAAGATCCAATATGTAATATTGTACACTTATCATAATTAGGTTTTAGTCCAGAGAGTACAGAAAAGTTGTCTATATCTTCAATGAGACATTGCAGGGATCTAGCTTCCGGACTTAATATAAAACTTGAGTCATCGGCATACATGGATACCTTTGTTTTTAAGCCTTGGATTTTTATCCTCTAATGTTGTTATTCGATCTGATTTTAACTTCTTGGGGATAGGGGGTAGAGTTTTCACATATGGAAAATAGCGTGCACAATTTCAACTTCGTTCTACTCATCCCCAGAATATAAGATATGCATATCATTAGTCTATTTGGATAGAAAACACTCTGAAGTTTCTAAAAGTGTTGGAATCATATCTGTAAGTATAACAGAACTTATATAGCAGTCAAAACCCTGAGGACCAACCTTTTTTTTAAGTCATTGTGTGTTCAATGGGTTCTCATGGGCAAACCAGAATTCTAATCACTATCCACGCAGTTTCTACTGCTTCCACTGGATGTCGCCATTGTATGGAAAAAGGTTAAGGTTTTTCATTAGAGAACTGAGAAAGATATTGACCCGGAAGTGGAGTGACGTCTTGTATTTATGTTTGAGAGTTGAGCAAGACTTGAAAAAGTACCGTGAGTTTGTTGATATCCTGTATTGAAAACAGATTGACCCGTCTTCAATTTGATCGATTATTAATGTTTACAAATACCTACAGTTGTATTACAAAAGTACTTTGAAATGTTTTGGCAAAGTTTAGAGGTAATTTTTTTAGATATTTTGTCGTGACTGTGCAAATTGGACGATGCTTTTTCTGGTACAACGGCGCCAAATAAATGGACAATTTGGATATATATGAACGGAATTAATCGAACAAAAGGACCATTTGTGTTGTTTATGGGTCATATTGGAGTGCCAACAAAAGAATCTCGTCAAAGGTAATGCATGTTTTATATTTTATTTCTGCGTTTTGAGTAGCTCCAGCATGGTTGAAATAGGCTACACTCTCTTGTTTACATTGGGCTATCATCAGATAATAGCATCTTATGCTTTCGCCGAAAAGCCTTTTTGAAATCTGACATGTTGGCTGGATTCACAGCGAGTGTAGCTTTAATTTGGTATCTTATATGTGTGATTTAATCAAGTTTAATTTTATATAATTTTTTTGAATCTGGCGCTCTACATTTTAACAGGCTGTTGAGACGCAAGCGTCCCGCGATCCCAGAGAGGTTAACAGCTAGCATTTCGATGGCCATAACGAATAGATATGTTGACAGCGGACACCCTTGTTTATACCTCTTGACAATTCAAAACTCTCTGAGAAGTAGCCGCTATTTATTATTTTACACCTGGGGTTGCTATACATTATTTTTCCCCATTTTATAAGAGAATCACCGAAATTGAAAAAAATCCAGGCATTTATAAATAAAATCCAGTCTTATTTTATCAAATGCTTTTTCAAAATCCGCTATAAATACCAGGCCTGGCTTCTTAGATGTTTCATGATGTTCTATTATTTCTAGTAGTTGTCGTATATTATCTCCAATGTATCGTCGACGTAAGAAACCTGTCTGATCAGAATGGACAATACCTGGTAAAACCCTTTTAATTCTTAGTGCTACAGTTTCTACTACCATTTCTATAGGAGTAGTTAGAACAATTTAACAATGGAGCTTTTAGAATATCAAAAAAGGCTTGATATACCTCTACCGGTATGCCATCAAGCCCTGGGGTTTTTCCAGACTGAAAGGATTTAATAGCCTCAAAAAGTTTTTTTTCAAATTATTTGGAAGGAATTCCTTACCATAATCTTCTTTCAGTGGGAGAGGAGGGGACATCTGCCTAAAAGAGAACATCTGCCTAAAATAATTAGCTTTCTCTTTTAAAATTTAATTCGGAGAATCATAGATGACTCCGTCTTCAGTAACGAGTTTCGGCAAATTCTTTTTGTTAGCGATCCTGTATTGGAGTTCCAGGAAGAATTTTGTGAAAATTTCTCCATATTCCATCCAGTTTGCTGTATTTTTGTAATAGATTACTTTAGATTGTTTTTGAATAAGTTCCTCAAGTTCTTTTTGTTTTTCTTCTAACTTATTTTATATATCTGTAGTATCGTTTTTATTGCTATCTACCTGTACTATTAGTTCATGGATTTCCCTTGTTAGTCTTGTCTCTTTAGCCAGAAACTGCTTTTTTGTTATTGATGAATATTGAATTGAATGATCTCTTAAAATACATTTAAAGATATCGCAAAGAGTAAGGGGATTTGCTGAACCTATATTGGAAAAATTATAGTTATCATTTTTTTTGTCTTAGATAAAAATATGTTGTCCTCCAGTATACTTTGATAGAATTTCCAATATCCCCGTCCACGTGGGATGTTGATGATAGTTTGTAGAGTGATTACCTTCACGGTCCATTGAAGTACTTAACAACCTGTCTAGGACTGGACCGCTAGCGGAACCCCCCCCCCCCCACACACATTCCACTGAAAAGGCAGCGCGCGAAATTCTAAAATATTTTTTTGAAATATTCAACTTTCACACATTAACAAGTCCAACACAGCAAATGAAAGATAAACATCTTGTGAATCCAGCCAACATGTCCGATTTTTTAAATGTTTTACAGCGAAAACATCACGTATATTTATATTAGCTCACCACCAAATCCAAAAAAACACAGACATTTCTTTCACAGCACAGGTAGCTTATACAAAACCCACAAATAGAGATAGAATTATTCACTAACCTTGGAAAATCTTCATCAGATGAGTCATATACCATCATGTTACACAATACATTTATGTTTTGTTCGATAATGTGCATATATATATAAAAAAAAATCTCAGTTTACATTGGCGCGTTATGTGCAGTAATGTTTTGATTCCAAAACATCTGGTGATTTTACAGAAATACCCATAATAAACATTGATAAAAGATGCAAGTGTTATTCACATAATTAAAGATAAACTTATCCTCTATGCAACCGATGTGTCAGATTTCAAAATAAACTTTACGGAAAAATATTAATCTGAGAACGGCGCCCAGAGCCCCAACCAGCCAAAGAAATAGTCACTATTTTGGCGTCAACAAAAGCTACAAAAACACTATAAATATGCACTTACCTTCGAATAACTTCATCAGAAGGCACTCCCAGGATTCCCAAATCGACAATAAATGACTGAAAAGTTCCATAAAGCCCATCATTTAGCCACTTGTTGTTAGCATGTTCAGCCCACGAATCCATTTTCATGACGCACGAGCAAACCTCCAGGCAAAAATTCAAAAAGTTCCGTTACAGGTCGTAGAAACAGGTCAAATGATGTTTGCAATCCATATTTAGTATGTGTTTTACATTAATCATCAATAAGGATCCAACCGGAGAATTTCATTGTCTGTAGAAAGAGCATTGGAACGAGAGCTCTCTCTCTCCCTCGCGCGCAAATCCTGACTGAAAAATCTGACGACCACTCACTAGAACAGCTCTTCTGAGCCCCTCCCTTATAGTAGAATAACAAGACTAAAATCTAAAGACGACGACATCTAGTGGAAGCCCTAGGCAGTGTTTGTTCAGCCATATCTACAATGGGTCTCATTTGACACTGTTTTGAAAATCGACTTCTCATTTTCTGTTTTGACCTCTTCTCACGTTTTTGTCTGCCAAATTAGTTATGTTATACTTACAGAAATAATTCAAACAGTTTTAGAAACTTCAGAGTGTTTTCTATACAAGAGTAATAATAATATGCATGTATTACCTTCTGGGACAGAGTAGGAGGAAATTTCGTTTGGGCACGCAATTTGTTCAAAGTCGAAATGCTGCCCCCTATCCCTATGAAGTTTTAACACTATGTTATAATCTCCTACCATAATGGTATGATCATTTGTTGCCTGTAAATTCAATAAGTTGGTATAAATGTTTTGAAGAAGTATGGATCATTCATCCTGATTTGGACCATATAGTTTAATGAGTCAAATTTATTTTTTGTCCACTTTCATATTCAAAAAGATCCACCTTCCTTGCGAATCATTCCTGACTATTTGCACATTCAGATCGAAATTTTTGTTAATTAATATCATCACATCTTTTGAGTTCCTTTGTCCATGACAGAAAAAAATTTCACCACCCCATTCCTTTTTCCACACAACTTCATCTAAGGATGTAGAGTGAGTTTCCTGTAAACAGTATATGTTATATTCCTTTTCTTTTAGTCACGTAAAGACTGATCTTCTTTTTTTATAATCTGCTAAACCATTACAATTATAACTGGCTCTACATATTTCACCCCTTACCATAACTAGATACTATTGTCAGTCTAAATTGACCATAATTAGTGCTTGTAAAGTTACTGCCATCAGAGATATTATGATGGTCAAAACTAGAGCTTTCAAATGTCTGATATTTAGAATCCAAGAAATAGGTTCTAGCAATATTTGTTTTATTCCCTTGCCTGTTTGCCTGTGAGCCAATGCCTCAGAGGTTAGAAAATTGAAACAAGATATTATGTGTGTAGTAAATCTGAGTAGGTTGATGTGTATGATATTGAATGTGATTTAGTGAGAGTGTGTACGATGTCTGTAGAAGAGTAAGACTATAATGTGTGATGTCCAAATAAATAATAACTCCGCCAATTTGCATGGTTGAGTGTCTATGTGTGTAACATGTAGTGCGTATAGCCTTAATATTCATGATGATAATTGTAATCCATATCGTATCACCGTCATCGTTGCATCATAATTACCTTTAATATCATTGAAAAACACATCCCAGCTTTTCCATAGCAATTGACGTTTCACACGATCATGAAAGAGACCTTGCATTACTCTAGAGACGGCTACACTACAGTACAAATATATTCCGTACAATATGTTATTATTCCCCAATGCTCCAATTCTGATATCTTCCCCTTGCTTGTTGTAAACATTTATAAACTTGTAGACAAATGCATAAAAAAGATAGACAAACAAGAAAATTCATTCATAAAACAGTTTTTGACAATAGAGAGTGAGAGAAGAGAAAAGAAAGAGAGTGAGAGAAGAGAGCGAGATCAGGTGTGTGTGTATGTACAGTGAGGGAAAAAAGTATTTGATCCCCTGCTTATTTTGTACGTTTGCCCACTGACAAAGAAAGGATCAGTCTATAATTTTAATGGTAGGTTTATTTGAACAGTGAGAGACAGAATAACAACAACAAAAATCCAGAAAAACACAACACCATCGCCAAGCAGCTTGGTGAGAAGAACTGTCAATCTCCCTCGGCCTGGGGCTCCATGCAAGATCTCACCTTGTGGAGTTGCAGTGACCATGAGAACGATGAGAAATCAGCCCAGAACTACACGGGAGGATCTTGTCAATGATCTCAAGGCAGCTGGGACCATAGTCACCAAGAAAACAATTGGTAACACACTACGCCGTGAAGGACTGAAATCCTGCAGCGCCCGCAAGGTCCCCCTGCTCAAGAAAGCACATATACATTCCCGTCTGAAGTTTGCCAATGAACATCTGAATGATTCAGAGGACAACTGGGTGAAAGTGTTTTTCCCCTCACGGTATAAGTCCGTATGTGTATGCGAGCATGTAATTGAGTATGTGTGTGTTCATATCCACTTCATAGTGTTCAGATATTTTAAACAGTTCCCATACTTTCTGTTTTTCGTAACGTGAAGTCCCTGTAGAATTTAGTACAGCCACGGTGTTATGGAGCTGTCTCGGAATAGCTGTCCATCTATAAAGAGTTTTTCCACAATGAGAAAGGCACGCTTACCCCTCTCCCGTTGTTGCTTTTGCACCAGATACAGTCTCTTACGTTGTTCGTTTATCTCCCTTGGAAATTTGGTCCCTTTAAGCTCCCTTCCCGGCTTTTGATCAGATCCTTTTGTTGGTAGTGTTCAAATTTAACGATGATCGGTCGGGGATCCTTGGTCTTGTCGCTCCAAGCTCCAAGTCTGTGTACTCGGTGGAAAGCCAGCTTGTTTACAGTCTCTATAGGAAATCTATTTGTATGTCTAGTAGCGACTCCTTCATCACCCTATTTTCCCTGAGTAGACAATTCATGTTAGAATCATAGATTTTTAACTTAGCTGTGAGTGCCTTGTTCTCTGCTTGGAGCGTAAGAATTTCACTCTGGCTAAATTCCAAACTCCCCCTCAGCCCTGCTACCTCCTCACACAACTTTTCCAGTGTTACATGGATTCCAGCCAGAGCACTAGCCTCTACTTCAACGGTAAGTAAATCGTCTGTGTTTGTAGCTAAAAAAGAATTTTTTTTTTTGTCGGGTTTAAGTTCTTTTGTGAGGTAGTCGGATTTTTCCATGATGGAGTATGTTGTTCCTTCATAGCGTAAAGTTGTTGGTACTCGTCGATTTCCCTCACGATCTCCTTAGTATCCAGGTTGACTCTTTACTGCAACCAGTTGTTTTACGAAAAGATAACAATGAGTCTTTCCCACGACGACGAAAGGTGTCTGTAGTACACCCAGTTAGCACTCGCGGAATCCATGCAAAAAAATGGAACACAAACTTGCAGTCCAAGCCGTAAAGGCTAACCGCGTCGTGGAATCCTTAGCAACAAAACTTTAGTTCTGAATAAAATCGATTTAATGAAAAATATATGTAATATAAACAACAAACCGAGTGTAGAGAGTACAATGTTCTGTTGCACGCTCTGATGATGTATGTTTCATGCTGACGTGTTGCGTGACGCTGCACGTTAGATACTACTGCACTTTTGGAGCTAGGAACACAAGCATTTCACTACACCCGCAATAACATCTGCTAAATATGTGTATGTGACTAACACAATTTTATTTGCTTTGCCAGCCTGTCTGTCTGTCTATAGATAGAGATAATCACCTTGTATGTTGGCAAAGATCTCAGCCTCCCACTTGTCAAGTAGTTCCTCTTTGTTGTAAAGCTCCTCGTGGGTCTTTGCAGAAAACTAGAAGTTGAGAGCGAGTCAAGCACTAACACCAAACTTGGTTTTAGGCTCATTTAGTGAGGAAACTGTGACACTTTTTACGCTCTAGTGTAGAGGCATTTTGACTCTTCTACCAAAATGCCAGATAATGCTTGTAGGCGATGTCATGGCGACGTTGGTTATCTAAGTTCCTGCTGTCCTTTCAAATTCAAATCCAAGTGTTTCAGTTGGACAGTTAGGTTCCTGCAAGAACTCCCACCAACTAAGGAGGTTCCTCAATGAACCCCACCTCCTATTGGTTTCTTGGAAGAACCTTTTGGGGGCCATTTTCAGTGCCAAGAACTCTAAGGTTCTTCGTAGAACTTTGAGGATCTTAGAAGAACCCTTGTTGACCCCCAAATGTTTTGTACAGAAGCCATGAGAAAATTGTGTAGGGGGATTAACCCTGTACTTACTGGTGGTACAGATGCTGTTTCATCCTGTCCTACACTTAAATTGCCCTTGCCTAATGATTGCGTCTGAAGCCAGGCTTGCAACTCGACTATCCTCACCGTAAGGAGATAGTTCTCCTGCATATTATGAGCAACTTCAATTAGAAAGCCTAATGTTACTTAGCTTTTTTGGCTGGTGGAGGTCCTGTAGATCCATGTCCAGATAAAGTGTCCGGGGAGAGAAAGTTCAGTGAGGACAAAACTAAGACATTGGTAAATGGGTTAAATACAGTTTGATTAAACAGTTATTAAAAGTAAAAAAGCGAAAAGTTTGGCAAGTAGCCAAGCACTAACGAACAGCGCAACATAGTCATTGAACACTGATCACTTTAATAATGTTTACATATTGTTTTACCCACTTTATATTTAAGCCTATATACTGTATTCTAGTCATGGCTCATCCTATATAACTACTGCTATACACACCTGTTCTATTATATACTGTCAATACACACAATTCATATACATATATATTCATATTCCAGACTGACATTATTCGTCCTGATATTGGTCATATCTATATTGGTCATATTTCTTGTTATTTTTTGAAACTTTTGGATTGTGTGTGTATTGTCATTGTATTGTTAGATATTGCTGCACTGTTGGAGCTAGAAACATGAGCATTTTGCTGCACCTGCAATAACGTATGCAAAACGGTGTAAACGATTAATAAACATTGATTTGATTTTGATTTGAACATCACCTCACATACCTCTCTTATTCTCTCTCACACACACACACCTTCCCCCATTCTCTCTCTCTCTCTCTCTCTCTCTCTCTCTCTCTCTCTCTCTCTCTCTCTCTCTCTCTCTCTCTCTCTCGCTCTCTCTCTCTCTCTCTCTCTCTCTCTGTCTCTCTCTCTGTCTCTCTCTCTGTCTCTCTCTCTCTCTCTCTCTCTCTCTGTCTCTGTCTCTGTCTCTCTGTCTCTCTGTCTCTCTCTCTCTCTCTCTCTCTCCGTCTCTCTCTCTCTCTCTCTCTCTCTCTCTCTCTCTCTCTCTCTCTCTCTCCCCCTCTCTCTCCCATTACTGTATAATTTCAGTTCATGAGCTTCTCTTCGTGGACATGACAGCTTATCAGTTTTACCACACGTTCTACTGTCAACGCTTGATTCTATTCCTATAATAGTGGTATTCTGAGACGGGTATTCTTCCAATGTTTTGTGTTCTAATGGTGTTGAGTCTCACCACTATTCCATAGGAGCATGATGATGATGATAGTGGTGATATTAGCTGCTTTTAATGAGGGGATTGGTGAATGTAAGAGGAAGGTTATTAACTAACAGGCAGCACGCCCCGAGGAAAGAGGTCAGCTCTTCTGTCTCTAATAGACACGTCGTGTTCTCGGAAACTCAATCTCGTGTTCTCGGAAACTCAAACCACAACGTAATACTGTTTCAAGAGCTGCACAATGTACTCGCTGTGTCGTTTTGTAAAAAACGGAGTAGGATAATGTCAACCCGAGAGACTGATCTCAGGTCAGATTGGATGAGGTTAGGATTTAGGGAGAGTTAGCTGATCCTAGATCTGTGCCTGCCTGGAGTGTTTTTGTGTGCTGTCCCTTTTCATTCATGCAACGATTAAATGTAACAGTGGCTCTTCCCATTTCGTTGGATGGTGTATACCATGTGTATCCCGTACAGTACATAAGACCCCAAAAAACTTACAGCTTGAATTTGAGCTGCATTACTGTTACAAACCTGCAGGGGGCAGAATAACCTAGGCTAGGATCAGGGGGACACCTAGTCAGTTGCACAACTGAATGCCTTCAACTGAAATGTGTCTTCCACATTTAACCCAACCAGAAAGGTGCAGCAGGCTGCCATAATCGACATCCACGTCGCCGGCACCTGGGGGAACAGTGGGTTAACTGCCTTGATCAGGGGCAGAATGACACATTTTTACCTTGTCAACTTGGGGATTCGATCCAGCACCTTTTCGGTCATGTACTGTATGCTACAGCACTTGGACGCTGTGTCTGAGCAGGGTTTGAATTCTATAGGGCTCTGGTCTAAAGTAGTGCACTATATAGGGAATAGGGCCCTGGTCTAAAGTAGTGCACTATATTGGGAATATGGTGCCATTTGGGATGCACCCTTAGTCTTACTGCGTTATGTGGCCCCTGGAGTTAATCTTCCCATTATGTGTGTCCCCTGGTTTGATCTTGATGGACGAGTGGCTCCAGATCTCCTTCTCCACCTGAGACATCCTCGCCCGGGTCATCTGGTAGGACTTATCCGTAGCACCCACCGTGATCTTGTCCTGGCCCTGCACTGTGTTCTGGACAGTCAAGTCAGTCAGACAATTATTGTTACCAACAATGACCAGTAGAGGGAGCTGGAGGAGTAAACATCCTCAGGCTACTGAACAGAACAGTAGAGGAAGATGTTGAGCAAGCGTACAGAATGGTGTGACATACAGAGGTTGAATTGAACTACTTAATAACATAGCATTACAAGAACACAAAGGCCTGAAGCACCATTTACGTATGCTTTATTAAGTTTGAAAATGACTTTGGGAGAATGGTTTGTCAAACCTTATAAGCAAATGAAGGGAACTTATACATAATGTGATCATAATATGTCCTGCTCCTATCAATACTCTTTTTGTATCAACATCCTTGATCTCTAGTTATGCAAAAGGCTCCTTTAAAGCATAATTTGCAGCCTAATTTGTCCCTCGTTAGATCAATGATACAGTAGGGAGCCATGAAGTAGAGTTGTAAAAGGGTTATTTGTCCCGGGTCTCAAGGGCCTTTCGACATTGTCTCACAAAAAATGGAAGGAATACACTACCGTCCAGAGATTGTTTATTGATACTTCAGTATCACAGTGTGTGCGCGCGTGCGTGCGTGCCTGCCTGCGTGTGTGTGTGTGCGTGGGTATTCTCTGCTGTGTAAGTCGTGACAGAAAAAAGCCCTCGGTGAGAAAGAGAGAAAGACAAAGAGGAGCATAGAGAGTGGGTGAGTAATTTGCATCATCATAATTTGGATGAAACCAACAAAACATGTCCAAATTGTGTTTTAGTGTTGTTTTCCAGTGGCCCCTGAGGTTGCGTGTGAGGGTGTGAGGGTGTGCGAGACGGTTGTGGAGGAGCTGTTGGGGAGAGTGTGTTAAGGTGTGTTTACTGTAGGTGCAATGCATCAGTGTGTGACAAATGGAGACGAGGGAGCGGAGGAGGAGACACACCTGTGTCAGTATGTACCCACTAGGAATATACAGTATGACAAGAATCCAATATATGACAAGAATTACATGACCCCAATTTGTATACAACCAGCATCTCCCACTGAGATGTAGAATTAAATAATAGTTGAGAGGAACGGCTTGGAGAGGAGGGTGGTGTGTGTGTGATTGTCCCAGGGCTGTGGCCAGTGAACCGTAGGCTCTAAAACTGGGCTATAGGCAAGAGTTACCCAGAGGGCAACCTCATTAATCGCCCCCCCCCATCCCTCCATTTCTCCCTCCTTCTCTTCTCTTCCCTCTCTCCCCTCCTTCATTACCTCCAAGGTTAATCGCCCTTATCTCCCAATGAGCCTAATTTTTCATCCCCCCCATCCCCTGTCCTCCCCTCACCACCACACCACTCTCGTGCTCCCCTGTCTCCCTGTCCTGCCTGCTCCTCTCCCCTCACTGTCTTGCCTCTACTTCTCTCCTCCCTTTCCCTCTTCCTCCTTCCCTTCCCCATGCCCTCCCTCCTCCTCCCTCCTCTCTCCCAGTGCGTACATTGAGCAGACAGACATACACTGAGTGTACAAAACATTTCCAATGCTCTTTCCATGACACAGACTGACCAGGTGAATCCAAGTTAAATCAAATCAAATCAAATTGTATTTGTCACATGCTCGGAATACAACAGGTGTAGTAGACCTTACAGTGAAATGCTTACTTACAAGCCCTTAACCAACAATGCTTTAAAAATCTATGAATAAATGTTAAGTAAAACTTAGAAAATAGAAAATAAAAGTAACAAGTGGCTATATATAGGGGGTACCGGTACAGAGTCAATGTGCGGGGGCACCGGTTAGTCGAGGTAATTGAGGTAATATGTACGTGTAGGTAGAGTGACTATTCATAGATAATAAACAGAGAGTAGCAGCAGTGTAAAAGAGGGGTCTGGGTAGCCCTTTGATTAGCTGTTCAGGAGTCTTATGGCTTGGGGGTTGAAGTTGTTAATAAGCCTTTTGGACCTTGACTTGGCGCTCCGGTACCGCTTGCTGTGTGGTAACAGGGAGAACAGTCTATGACTAGGGTGTCTGGAGTCTTTGACAATTTCAGGGCCTTCCTCTGATACCGCCTGGTGTAGAGGTTCCGGATGGCAGCAAGCTTGGCCCCAGTGATGTACTGGGCCATACTCACTACCCTCTGTAGTGCCTTGAGGTCGGAGGCCGAGCAGTTGCCATACCAGGCAGTGATGCAACCAGTCAGGATGCTCTCGATGCTGCAGCTGTAGAACCTTTTGAGGATCTGAGGACCCATGCCAAATCTTTTCAGTCTCCTGAGGGGGAATAGGCTTTGTCGTGACCTCTTCACAACTGTCTTAGTGTGTTTGGACCATGATAGTTTGTTGGTGATGTGGACACCAAGGAATTTGCAACTCTCAAACTGTTCCACTACAGCCCCGTCGAAGAGAATGGGGACGTGCCCGGTCCTCCTTTTCCTGTAGTCCACAATCATCTTCTTTGTCTTGATGACGTTGAGGGAGAGGTTGTTGTCCCTGCACCACACAGCCAGGTCTCTGACCTCCTCCCTATAGGCTGACTCATCGTTGTCGATGATCAGGCCTACCACTGTTGTGTCATCGGCAAACTTAATGATGGTGTTGGAGTTGTGCTTGGCCATGCAGTCATGAGTGAACAGGGAGTACAGGATGGGACTAAGCACCCACCCCTGAGGTTCCCCCGTGTTGAGGATCAGCGTGGCGGATGTGTTGTTCCCTACCCTTACCACCTGGGGGCGGCCCGTCAGGAAGTCCAGGATCCAGTTGCTCCTTAGCTTAGTGATGAGCTTTGAGGGCACTATGGTGTTGAATGCTGAGCTGTAGTCAATTAATAGCATTCTCACATAGGTGTTCCTTTTGTCCAGGTGGGAAAGGGCAATGTTGAGTGCAATAGAGATTGTATAATCTGTGGATCTGTTGGGGCGGTACGAAATTTGGAGTGAGTCTAGGGTTTCTGGGATAATGGTGTTGATGTGAGCTTTGCCTTTCAAAGCACTTCATGGCAACAGATGTGAGTGCTACGGGTCGGTAGTCATTTAGGCAGGTTACCTCAATGTTCTTGGGCACAGGGACTATGGTGTCTGCTTGAAACATGTTGGTATTACAGACTCAGTCAGGGACAGGTTGAAAATGTCAGTGATGGCACTTGCCAGTTGGTCAGTGAATGCTCGGAGTACACGTCCTGGTAATCCGTCTGACCCTGCGGCCTTGTGAATGTTGACCTGTTTAAAGGTCTTACTCACATCGGCTACGGAGAGCGTGATCACACAGTCGCACAGCTGGTGCTCTCATGCATGTTTCAGTGTTACTTGCCTCGAAGCGAGCATAGAAGTAATTTAGCTTGTCTGGTAGGTTCGTGTCACTGGGCAGCTCATGGGTGTGCTTCCCTTTGTTGTCTGTAATAGTTTGCAAGCCTTGCCACATCCGATAAGCATTGGAGCCGGTGTAGTGCGATTCAATCTTAGTCCTGTATTGATGCTTTGCCTGTTTGATGATTCGTTGGAGGGCATAGAGGGATTTCTTATCAGCTTCCGGCTTAGAGTTCTGCTCCTTGAAAGCTGCAGCCCTACCCTTTAGCTCAGTGCGGATGTTGCCTGTAATCCATGGCTTCTGGTTGGGGTATGTACGTACGGTCACTGTAGGGACAATGTCATCGATGCACTTATTGATGAAGCCAGTGACTGATGTGGTATACTCCTCAATGCAATCGGAAGAATCGCGGAACATATTCCAGTCTGTGCTAGCAAAACAGTCCTGTAGCTTAGCATCTGCTTCATCTGACCACTTTCTTATTGACAGAGTCACTGGTGCTTCCCACTTTAGTTTTTGCTTGTAAGCAGGAATCAGGAGGATAGAATTATGGTCAGATTTGCTAAATGGAGGGCGAGGGAGTGCTTTGCAAATAAATTCATTAAAAATCCTACAATGTGATTTCCTGGATTTTTTTTCTCCTCATTTTGTCTGTCATAGTTGAAGTGTACCTATGATGAAAATTACAGGCCTCTCTCATCTTTTTAAGTGGGAGAACTTGCACATTTGGTGGCTGACTAAATACTTTTTTGCCCCACTGTATATAGACAGCTGCGAAAAATATAGATTTAAACTCTCTTGGTAAATAGTGTGGTCTACAGCTCATCATGAGATACTCTACCTCAGGCGAGCAAATCCTCGAGACTTCCTTAGATTTCGTGCACCAGCAGTTGTCTACATATATACAATGGCCTCCGTCCCTTGTCTTACCAGAGGTCGCTCTTCTATCCTGTCGAAAAAGCTTAAAACCCGCCAGCTGTATGTTAATCATGTTGTCGTTCAGCCACGACTCGGTGAAACATAAGATATTACAGTTTTTAATGTCCCGTTGGTAGGATATACGTGCTCGTAGGTTGTCTATTTTATTATCGATTGATTGTACGTTGGCTAATAGGACCGATAGTAAAGGTAGATCACCTTACAAGGCACCCGTACCGTTGTCCACGATATCTCCTTCTTTTCCTCCTGTGAATGATGGGGATGAGGGCCTTGTCGGGTGTCTGGAGTAAAACCTTCCCGTCCGACTCGTGGAAGAAGAAGAATTCCTCCAGTACGGGGTGAGTAATCGCTGCCCTGATATAAATAAGCTATTTTCGGTCATAAGACACGGTGGCAGGAACATTATGTACAAAATAAGTTACAAATAACGCGAAAAAACATACACAATAGCACAATTGGTGACAGGATCGTAAAACGTCGGCCATCTCCTTCGGTGCCATTCCACTCAAAAATCCACTTCAATCAGTGTAGATGAAGTGGAGGAGACAGGTTAAAGAGGCAATTGAGGCAATTGAGACATGGATTGTGTATGTGTGCCATCCAGAGAGTGAATGGGAAAGACAAAAGATTTAAGTGCCTTTGAACAGGGTATGGTAGTAGGTGCCAGGCACACCAGTTTGAGTGTGTCAAGAACTGCAACGCTGCTGGGTTTTAATGCTCAACCGCTTCCCGTGTGTATCAAGAATGGTCCACCACCCAAAGGACACCCAGACAACTTGACACAACTGTGGGAAGAATTGGAGTCAACATGGGCCAGCATCCCTGTGGAACACTTTCGACACCTTGTAGAGTTTGAAGCCGTTCTGAGGGCAAAAGGGAACACAGCATAAAGTACACAGCATAAAGACTAGATCTCCTCTTCTCCTCTTGCCCAATCCTCTCCTCCTTCTGCCTTACCCTCTCCCGTCTGCCCTTCTTCTCTACCATTGCTTACCTTGAGCAGACAGAGGGACAGACAGACACAGAGAGAAAGACAAAGATACAGACAGTGGGATAGAGACTAGATCTATTACAGCTTCTCACCAGCGGATGGGCCAGAGTCTCAGCGCTCTGAAATATGGCTGCTGTCCCCACCGAGACACTGTGAATAACCAAGAAGGGAGAAAGAGAGAGAGAGAGAGAGAGAGCTAGGTACTCCAAACTACCAGCCCTTAATTCAAAATAATGGGAAGATTTCCAGCACCGACTTTACGTGATGCCGGGACGCTTGACAGTGATTTGGCACACAATTAACCTTGCGTGCGTCTCTCTCTTGCTTTCTCTCTCTCACTCTCTCTCGCCCTCCCTCATTTCTCTCTCTTTCTGTCTCCTATACAGAGGTTATGGATTTTCAACCAAACAAGGTTAATGTTTTATTAAATAATTGACACTCTCCAGTGCTCCCTGCCAATTGAATTAGTGAGTGTTCATGATTAAATTCAGCCTTCCCAAATTACACATTGAATTCCTGAATTAGAATTTCAATTCATCTCTTGAATTGAATAGAAATTGATTCTAAAGGTTCTGTACAAAACTTTATATATTTCTAACAGATTTCACTTTGAAAAACAGTACTTTCCAGACACAACCCCTACAGTTTGGGACGTACAGTGCAATGAAAAAGTATTTACCCCCTTTCTAATTTTCTTTATTTTTGCATGTTTTTGATACTGAATGTTATCAGATCTGCAACCAAAACCGAATATTAGAGAAAGGGAACAAATAACACAACAATTACATACTTATTTCATTTATTTCATAAACAAAGTTATGCAACGCTCAATTCCCCTGTGTGAAAAGGTAATTGCCCCCTTACACTCAATAACTGGTTGTGCCACCTTCAGCTGCAATGACGCCAACCAATCACTTCCTGTAGTTGTTGATCAGTCACACACGTCGCTGTGGAGGTATTTTGTCCCACTCTTCCGTTTCAAGTCCTGCTACAACATCTCAATTTGGAATAGGTCTGAACTTTGACTATGCCATTCCATAACTTCAAATTTGTTGCTTTTTAGCCATTTTCATGTAGACTTGATTGTGTGTTTTGGATCATTGTCTTGCTGCATGACCCAGCTGCGTTTTAGCTTCTGCTCACAGACAGATTGCCTGACAATCTCGTGTAGAATTCTCTGATACAGAGCCAAATTCATGGTTCCTTCAATGATGGCAAGTCGTCCAGGTCCTGAGGCAGCGAAGCATCCCCAAACCCTCACACTACCACCACCATGCCTGACCATTGATATGATGTTCTTACTGTGAAATGTCCAAAAAGTTATACTTTTGACTCATCTGTCCGTAGAACATTCAGGTGCATTTTGGCAAACTTGAGTCAACTTTTTGGATGAGATGGGTCCCATTATGCCTGGCAAAAACCCAAACACTGCATTCCTTAGTAAGAACCTCATATCTATTGTTGTTATTTGTAAACTCAGGTTCCCTTTATCTAATATGAGGTTTTGGTTGAAGACCTGAGAGCATTCAGTATCAAGAATATGTGAAAGAAAACAGAGAATCAGAAAAGGGGCACATACTTTTTCACAGCACTGTATGTGACAGTTGATGACATACAGTATGTACTATGTAGCAATTAGGTGACAGACAGGGGAGCGGGCTGTCGTGTGTGTCTGTTGATGTGCTGATGTTACACCGTTAGATGTATATACACCTGATCAAGTAATATGAACAAGGCACAACACATTAACTATAGAATATAGAGCAGAAGGTCCAAATCCAAGTAGAGAGAGAGAGAGAGAGAGAGAGAGAGAGAGAGACGAGAGAGAGAGAGAGAGAGAGAGAGAGAGAGAGAGAGAGAGAGAGAGAGAGAGAGAGAGAGAGAGAGAGAGAGAGAGAGAGAGAGAGAGAGAGAGAGAGAGAGAGAGAGAGAGAGAGAGAGAGAGAGAGAGAGAGAGAGAGAGAGAGAGAGAGAGAGAGAGAGAGAGAGGAGGAGAGAGAGAGAGAGAGAGAGAGAGAGAGAGAGAGAGAGAGAGAGAGAGAGAGAGAGAGAGAGAGAGAGAGAGAGAAGCTGTGTCATCCTCGGTTGCCCTAATGTTTTTACCTCACATTGTTTTGATCCTCTGGAGGCAGAGACACACAGGGCTTTGATTCCCCTCACAGAGATCTGCACACACCGCCACACACACACGCCACTGCCGTGTAAAGAGCTTACCGTGGGTAGGAGAGGATGAGCAATGCTGCTGTTGTTTCAGCTGCATGAGGGGTTTGAAGCAGCAGTGTGTGGTGTGTGTGGTGTGTGTGGTGTGTGTGGTGTGTGTGTGTGTGTGTGTGTGTGTGTGTGTGTGTGTGTGTGTGTGTGTGTGTGTGTGTGTGTGTGTGTGCGTGTGCATGTGTGTGTGCGGGCCTGCAGAGGCACATGTGTGTGTGCAACTGTGTGTGTGTGTGTGTGTGCATGTGTGTGTGCGTGCCTGCAGAGGTGCATGTGTGTGTGCAACTGTGTGTGTGTGTGTGCGTGTGCGTGTGTAAGCGGGGTGTAAGTGCAGTGCACCAAATGTCACAATGATTCATGTGAAAAAGACAAGGAGAGCCGCACACTCTAGGAGCTCAGAAACAATAATTGAGTAACCTAATAACTAACATTTTGACAGACAAGCTGTCTTCATCAGGGTATAAGACACATGTCTGTCAAAATGTTGCTTATTATGTTATTCAATTATTGCTTCTGAGCTCCTAGAGTGTGCGGCTCTCCTTGTCTTTTTCAAGTGTTCTACTCCGCTAGCCAGCACCTGGCCTAAACAGGGGTGCGTTTCTTTCGCTTTACAATTATTAATGTGCCCTGATCAGTTCCTCCGACTGAAATTGAAGCTTATCTTTTGGGAAAGAAATGGGATAGAACATAATCTTTCACCAATATACGTTTCGCTTTCTCCTCTTCTCACATTTCAGGGTAGCTCTTTTAGTCCTTTCTCCAACTCACACTGACAGGGGGTTGTGGGGCGACTTGGACTCAGGGGTAGACGTAACATAGTAAAAGTAAATCCGGGACACTCCAATTAGTACAATATCTTACTAATTGCAATTTGTACAATATGTTACGAATTTGCAAAAAGTATGAAATGTTACGAATAACAATTTGTTGTGGCAAACATTAGCTAGGTGGCTAACGCTAATGTTAGCTAGGTGGCTAAGGGTTAGGGTTTAAGGCTAAGGTTAAGGTAAAGGTTAGGGTTAGGAATTAAGTTAAAGGGTTAAGGTTAGGGGAAGGGTTAGCTAACACGCTAAGTAGTTGCAAAGTAGCTAAAAAGTTGTAAAGTTGCAAAGTTGCTAATTAGCTCAAACTCTAAAGTTGTTTGCGATGCGATTTGAGCACGCAACCTTTGAATTCCTAAACGTTTGTGTTATATGCTTACCCATCCACCCCGACTAACTCATTTCATTTTTGCCTTAAGTAATATTCTGTCTTAAGTAACCATACTAAATGTAACATATCGTACTCATTTGAGTGTCCTGGATATATGTTTACTATGTTACGTCTAGTCTATAAGACCAGGCTCTTTGGAGATGCCTATTGTTGCTGTAAGAGAATTCAGTTCTCTCTCATTTTCATTTTATCACAGAAAACATAATACACAGCACCTCAGAGGAATGTTACTCAATGGTACAATTTGTATTCATATTTCCATTGATAGTACAGATATTTCCTTTTGTATCATCATAGCTACTTATTATCCATCTACTGTGCATGGGCAGGTAGTTCCTTTCATAGAAATAGAATTACTAGAATGGACGTTCCCATTCCATTCTATTTCTATGGTTCCCTCACTGCGATGCGTAGCTACAGCACGTTAACTGTGTCCATCTACTGTGCATGGGCAGGTAGTTACTTTCATAGAAATATAATTACTAGAATGGATCTTCCTATTCCATTCTATTTCTATGGTTCCCTCACTGCGATGCGTAGCTACAGTACGTTAACTGTGTGTTTACTGTCTGTTCCCCAGACCATCGTTCGAGGGAACCGGCCCCCGAAGGACACGTCCATCAATGGTCTCCTGGAGGAGTTCGACAGCATCTCTGTGACACGTTCCAACTCCCTGCGTAAAGAGAGCCCTACGGGCCCCCACCAGGCCGGGTCCGGGGCCCCTAAACCCCCTTCCCACCACCCTCCACACCCCCACCCCAACACCCCGGAGGAGAACGGCTTCAGCCACTACTACTCCCGCTACTCCTGTGACCTGGACACCTCCAGTAGGGACTTCTCTCTGGAGCCCTACAGGAAGGACGGTAAAGGCTTCGCTCTAGATGGGGACTGGGCCGTGGGGAGACACTACCGCTTCCCCAAACAGAACGGCCACCTCACCCACGCCACCCGCGTTCCCTTCTACCCCGACGCCATGCCTCAGAAGACCGATTACGCCAAGCTGCCTCCGGACTACCACACGTACTTGGAGAGCAAGGTGGCAGGGGCGCGCTTGGCCGACGAGGTGGGATCTGGGTCCGGGGTGGGAAGCGCAGGGGGGTCTGCCGGGTCCACGACAGGGGGGTACTACCGGGCGTCCGTAGGCGGTTCGTCCAGTCAGGACTACCGGGATGCGTCGATGGTGGGGACACCGTCGCGAGCCTCGCTGCACAGCGAGCAAATCAACTATCCAGATAGCGAGTGGAGCTACAGCGGCATGTCCAGAGACGAGTACGAGAAGAGGCCCAAGTCGTCGTACGTGATGCAGACCAGCCCCACGCCGGCCATCAGACAGCGCTCCAGGTCGGGGTCCGGCCTCCAGGAGCCCAACGTGCCCTACGGGGCCAGCGGGGCCTTTAAGAGTCCCCCTCAGACACACCCCTACAGCTCCTACACTTACCCACGCCTTTCAGAGACTCTCACCAACTCACAGGCCATGGCCAAGGTACGTCTGGGCTGGTGTGTTTATTTACTCTGTAATCTGAGTCGGAAAATGTTATTGCCAAAGGAAGACACATCCAGTATGTTAGCAGTGTATTATTTTCTACTATTATCAAAATACTTTTCCAAATAGTCCAGTTTTGATAATAATTTGAATCAGGTGGTACTTCGGAAAGTATTCAGACCCGTATTCAGACATTTTGTTAGGTTACAGCCTTATTCTAAAAATGTATTTCAAAAAATTCCCTCATCAATCTCCACACACAAAACCCCATAGTGACAAAGCAAAACAGTTTTTTATGATTTTGTATTACTTTATAAAAAAATTCAAAACAGATATATCACATTTACGTATTCAGACCCTTTACTCGGTGCTTTGTTGAAGCACTTTTGGCAGCTTCAAGGAAGAGTCTTGGTGGTTCCAAACTTCTTCTGTGTTCTTGGGGACCTTCAATGCTGCAGAAAACTTTTGGTACTTCAATACCTTGACTTCGTTGTCCTGAAGCCATTTAGCCACAACTTTGGAAGTATGCTTTGGGTCATTGTCCATTTGGAAGACCCATTTGCAACCAAGCTTCGACTTCCTGACTGATGTCTTGAGATGTTGCTTCAATATATCCACATAATTTTCCTACCTCATGATGCCATCTATTTTGTGAAGTGTACCAGTCCCTCCTGCAGCAAAGCACCCCCACAACATGATGCTGCCACCCCCGTGTTTCACGGTTGGGATGGTGTTCTTGCAGGCCTCCCCCTTTTTCCTCCAAACATAAAGATGGTCATTATGACCAAACAGTTCTATTTTTGTTTCATCAGATCAGTGGACATTTCTCCAAAAAGTACGATCTTCGCCCCCATGTGCAGTTGCAAACCGTAGTCTGGCTTTTTTATGGCTGTTTTGGAGCAGTGGCTTCTTCCTTGCTGAGCGGCCTTTCAGGTTATGTCGATATAGGACTTGTTTTTACTGTGGATATAGATACTTTTATACCTGTTTCCTCCAGCATCTTCACAGGGTCCTTTGCTGTTGTTCTGAGATTGATTTGCACTTTTCGCACCAAAGCACGTTCATCTTTGGAGACAGAACGCGTCTCCTTCCTGAGCGGTATGACGGCTGCGTGGTCCCATGGTGTTTATACTTGCGTACTATTGTTTGTACAGATGAACGTGATACCTTTAGGCGTTTGAAAATTGCTCCCAAGGGTGAACCAGACTTGTGGAGGTCTACAATTTTTTTTCTGAGGTTTTGGCTGATTTCTTTTGATTTTCCCATGATGTCAAGCAAAGAGGCACTGAATTTGAAGGTAGGACTCAAAATATGTAAATTAGACTATCAGAAGCTTGTAAAGCCATGACATAATTTTCTGGAATTTCCCAAGCTGCTTAAAAGCACAGTCAACTTAGTGTATGTAAACTTCAGACCCACTGGAATTGTGATACAGTGAATTATAAGTGAAATAATATGTCTGTAAACAATTGTTGGAAAAATTACTTGTGTCATGCACAAAGTAGATGTCCTAACCGACTTGCCAAAACTATAGTTTGTTAACAAGAAATTTGTGGAGTGGTTGAAAATCGAGTTTAATGACTCCAACCTAAGTGTATGTAAACTTCCGACTTCAACTGTATGCAAATAAGGTATTCCAGTTTTTAAGTTGAATACATTTGCAAACATTTCTATAAACCTGTTTTCAATTTGTCATTATGTGGTATTGTGTGTAGATTCCTGAGGATTTTTTTCATTCAATCGATTTGAAAATAAGGCTGTAGCGTAACAAAATGTCGAAAAAGTCAATGGGTCTGAATACTTTCCGAAGGCACTATAAGAGCTAGGCAGCATTTCTCTCTGAAGTACCTAATAAACTGGAAGGTGCAAATGTTCATTGTGCATACACTAAGTTATAGTAGCCATCCAGGGAACACCTTTTTCCACGACACTGGAATGACAGCCCTTTCTGACAAACCCATTGAAACCACTGCAGAGAACATTACACAGATGTATTAGCCTCCCATGTATCCACCCCTTCCCAGTTTAAAGAGAGGATGCAGCGTTGTCTCCCCAGTTGCATCTCTCCTTTCTCCTCTTCCCTCGCTCCTCTCTTCTACCCAATCTACTTTCCTCTCCTCCTCTCCCCTCCCCTCCTCTCCCCCTCTATATTTCTCCCTTCCCTCTCCTCGCCCCCCCCTCTTCTCTTCTACCCCTTCCTCTCCATTTCTCCTCCCTCTCTCCTCTCCTCCTCGCCTCTGTGTGATGGATCTAGTGTCAGTAGTTAATCTACTGTTCCCCAGCGGAGGAAGGCTCTGCCACAGACACAGAATTGCCTTTACAGAAGCCGCGCTAGAATCAATGAACGCCACAACACTGGGCCGTCAAGCCGATAACACAGTTCAAATGGGGGGTGGGAGAGGGAGAGGGAGGGGGAGACCTTTGGAGGAGAGGAGGAAGAAGAGATAAACTGGCGTCAGTCCAATGCCACAGTTCATCTGAGAGAGAGGGATGGTGGGGGATAGAGGAAGCAAGGGAGTGAGGGGGACTGAGAGAGAAGGATATGAAGGAGAGAGGGGCCGGGGGAGAGGGGAGAGAGAGAAGTGTTCTGTTTGAGCGTTAAGACTATCTTGTGCCATCACTCCTTACTCTTTGACCTGCGACTGCAGATATACTGCGAACAGACACACTCCTATAGATTAGAGAAGAGCTGCGTGGAGTGGACTTATAATCCGGAGCGTAGTCTCTTTCAAAGTATCTGTAAAACAGAAGGTTTCACTGATTTCTTTTGTATACTAGAAGAAAATACACACTTGTGAGAACATCTAGAGAGCATTTTTTTTATTTTTTTTATTTGACCTTTATTTAACCAGGCAAGTCAGTTAAGAAGAAATTCTTGTTTTCAACGACGGCCTAGGAACAGTGGGTTAACTGCCTTGTTCAGGGGCAGAACGACAGATAGTGCGTGTGTGAAGTGTACGAGGCCCAAGCAAATAAATACCACTCTGCAATTGCAGTCCTCTATCTCAGGTTCAGTTATGCGCCAGTGGAGCGGCACACAGAGAGCTGGGAAGGTGACTCGCAGGCCTAGACCTCATGGAGATGCCATGATAAGCAACCTTCCACTGCAGTGTCCCCCCCCCCCCTGCTTAGTCCTGGTCCTGGAGAGCTGCAGTAGCATGTGTGGGCGGGGTTTCTGATCAAACCAGGACTAACACCACTCTGTCAGCGACAACAACGAAAAGGCTTGACGATTTGTTAAATCAGGTGTGTTAGTGCTGGGCTAAAACAAAAGTGTGCACGCCATCCCTCTCCAGGAGCAGGGTTGAAGAACATCAGTGTTTGGGAAGTTGTGCACGTGCAGGTCATGTGTCGTTTGCTGCCTCTGCCGATACGAACGCCTGTGTGATAACCTGAAGGTGAATAGCGAGCGTACATCCCCGCGCTGAAACAGTGACCTTTCACTGAACTGTGCAGAGGAATGATCCGTCGCACGTCTCGTCCCCGTCTCCCTCGGTCACCGACTCTATGTCTGATTGTTACGTGTATGTGTTATGTGTTATGTGTAGCCAGCAGCATACCACCCTGCATACCACTGCTGGCTTGCTTCTGAAGCTAAGCAGGGTTGGTCCTGGTCAGTCCCTGGATGGGAGACCAGATGCTGCTGGAAGTGGTGTTGGAGGGCCAGTAGGAGGCACTCTTTCCTCTGGTCTAAAAAATATCCCAATGCCCCAGGGCAGTGATTGGGGACACTGCCCTGTGTAGGGTGCTGTCTTTCGGATGGGACGTTAAACGGGTGTCCTGACTCTCTGAGGTCACTAAAGATCCCATGGCACTTATCGTAAGAGTAGGGGTGTTAACCCTGGTGTCCTGGCTAAATTCCCAATCTGGCCCTCAAACCATCATGGTCACCTAATAATCCCCAGTTTACAATTGGCTCATTCATCCCCCTCCTCTCCCCTGTAACTATTCCCCAGGTCGTTGCTGCAAATGAGAACGTGTTCTCAGTCAACTTACCTGGTAAAATAACGGTAAATAAAATAATAAATAAATAAATGTGTAGCTACAAACACGAGAACTCTTTGTCCATCTATTATCTTTGTCGAACCATGTACGATATTCAGAACACAAATTGCAACAAACAGAGGGCAAGAACAAAATGTGTTACACTGATGGACACTGAGTGTACAAAACATTAGGAACACCTTCCTATTGAGTTGTATCCCCTTTTGCCCTCAGAACAGGCTCAAACTCTACAAGGTGTCGAAAGCGTTCCACAGGGATGCTGGCCCATGTTGACTCCAATGCTTCCCA